>NC_053026.1:461986500-462115772 GCF_003073215.2 Triticum urartu | reverse complement strand
CAATAATTTTAGATCTTCATCATTATTTTCATAGGAACTAGAAGAACACGCTTTAATAAAGGCATCTTTGGAAGCACGCATCCTAGCGGTTCTTTCTTTGCACTCATCAATGGAAATTCTCATGGCTTTGAGAGACTCATTGATATCATGCTTAGGAGGAATAGATCTAAGCTTTAAAGAATCAACCTCAAGAGAAATTCTATCAACGTTCCTAGCCAAATCATCAACTTTAAGCAATTTCTCTTCAAGCAAAGCATTAAAATTCTTTTGGGAATTCATAAAATCTTTAACACTATTCTCAAATTGAGAGGGCATCTTATTATAATTTCCATAAGAGTTGTTGTAGGAATTCCCATAATTATTAGAAGGATTACTAGGATATGGCCTAGGATTAAAATTCCCTCTATAAGTGTTGTTACCAAAATTATTCCTACCAACAAAATTCACCTCCATAGATTCATTGTTATTCTCAATCAAAGTAGACAAAGGCATATCATTAGGATCAGAAGAAACACTCTTAGTAGCAAATAATTTCATAAGTTCATCCATCTTTCCACTCAAAACATTGATTTCTTCTATCAAATGCACTTTTTATTAGAAGATCTTTCAGTATGCCATTGAGAATAATTAACCATAATATTATCTAGGAGTTTAGTAGAATCTCCTAAAGTGATTTCGATGAAAGTGCCTCCCGCGGCCGAATCTAAAAGATTTCTAGAAGCAAAATTCAATCCAGCATAAAAAATTTGTATAATCATCCACAAATTCAAACCATGAGTAGGGCAATTACGTATCATTAATTTCATTCTCTCCCAAGCTTGTGCAACATGTTCATGGTCAAGTTGTTTAAAGTTCATAATATCGTTTCTAAGAGAGATGCTCTTCGCGGGAGGGAAATACTTAGAGATAAAAGTATCTTTGCACTTGTTCCAAGAATCAATACTATTTTTAGGCAAATACGAAAACCAAGCTTTAGCACAATCTCTAAGCAAAAAAGGAAATAGCTTCAATTTAACGACATCATTATCGACATCTTTTTTCTTTTGCATATCACATAAATCAACGAAGCTATTCAGATGAGTAGTGGCATCTTCACTAGGAAGGCCGGCGAATTGATCTTTCATAACAACATTCAACAAAGCAGTATTAATTTCATAAGATTCAGCATCGGTAAGAGGGGCAATCGGAGTGCTAAGGAAATCATTATTATTGGTATTGTTGAAGTCACACAATTTAGTATTATCTTGAGCCATCGCGACAAACAAGCAATCCAACACACTAGCAAACAAAAGGCAAGCGGGCAAAAGAAGCAACAAGAGAGGGAGGATAGAGAGAGAGGGCGAATAAAACGGAAGGGTGAAGTGGGGGAGAGGAAAATGAGAGGCAAATGGCAAATAATGTAATGCGAGAGATAGGGATTGTGATGGGTACTTGGTATGTTGACTTTTTGCGTAGACTCCCCGGCAACGGCGCCAGAAATCCTGCTTGCTACGTCTTGAGCTTGCGTTGGTTTTCCCCGAAGAGGAAGGGTGATGCAGCAGAGTAGCGTAAGTATTTCCCTCAGTTTTTGAGAACCAAGGTATCAATCCAGTAGGAGGCCACGTTCAAGTCCCTCGTACCTGCACAAAACGATAGCTACTCACAACCAACGCGATTAGGGGTTGTCAATCCCTTCACGGTCACTTATGAGAGTGAGATCTAATAGATATAATATTTTTGGTATTTTTGGTATAAAGATGCAAAGTAAAAAGTAAAAGCAAAGTAGAAAGCAAAGCAAGATTAAAGTGATGGAGATTGATATGATGAGAATAGACCCGGGGGCCATAGGTTTCACTAGAGGCTTCTCTCAAGAGCATAAGTATTCTACGGTGGGTGAACAAATTACAATTGAGCAATTGACAGAATTGAGCATAGTTATGAGAATATCTAGGCATGATCATGTATATAGGCATCACGTCCGTGACAAGTAGACCGAAACTATTCTGCATCTACTACTATTACTCCAGTCATCGGTCGCTATCCAGCATCCATCTAGAGTATTAAGTTAAAAACAAAGTAACGCCTTAAGCAAGATGACATGATGTAGAGAGATGAATTCATGCAATATGAAATAAACCCCATCTTGTTATCCTCGATGGCAACGATGCAATACGTGCCTTGCTGCCCCTTTTGCCACTGGGAAAGGACACCGCAAGATCAAACCCAAAGCTAAGCACTTCTCCATGGCAAGAACTACCAATCTAGTTGGCCAAACCAAACGGATAATTCGAAGAGACTTGCAAAGATAACCAATCATACATAAAAGAATTCAGAGAAGATTCAAATATTATTCATAGATCGACTTGATAATAAACCCACAATTCATCGGTCTCAACAAACACACCGCAAAAAGAAGATTACATCGAATAGATCTCCACAAGAGAGGGGGAGAACTTTGTATTGAGATTCAAAGAGAGAGAAGAAGCCATCTAGCTACTAACTATGGACCCGAAGGTCTGAGGTAAACTACTCACACTTCATCGGAGAGGCTATGATGATGTAGAAGTCCTTCGTGATGACGGCCCTCTTCCGGCAGAGCTCCGGAACAGGCCCCAAGATGGGATCTCGTGGATACAAAAAGTTGTGGCGGTGGAATTAGGTTTTTGGCTCATGTTCTGATCGTTTGGGGTACGTATGTATATATAGGAGGAAGGAGTACATCGGTGGAGCTCTGAGGGGCCCACGAGGTAGGGGGCGCGCCCTAGGGGGGGTGCCCCCACCCTCGTGGCCGCCTCTTTTGTTCCTTGGCGTAGGGTCCAAGTCTCCTAGATCACATTCAGTGAGAAAATCACGTTCCCGAAGGTTTTATTCCATTTGGACTCCGTTTGATATTCCGTTTCTTCGAAATACTGAAATAGGCAAAAAACAGCAATTCTGGGCTGGGCCTCCGGTTAATAGGTTAGTCCCAAAAATAATATAAAAGTGGAAAATAAAGCACAATATAGTCCAAAACAGTAGATAATATAGCATGGAGCAATCAAAAATTATAGATACGTTGGAGACTTATCACTCGCGTTGTAGCTTCCCTTTATTTTTTGATATGTTCCTAGAGAAAAATAAGTTGAAAGATGATAGTAGCAATGATGCGGACTGGGTCCGTGATCTGAGGTTTATCCTCATTGCTGCATAGAAAAAAAAATCCTTGATGCACCGCTAGGTGACAGACCAATTGCAGGAGCAGATGCAGACGTTATGAATGTTTGACTAGCTCAATATGATGACTACTTGATAGTTTTGTGCACCATGCTATACGGCTTAGAACCGGGACTTCAAAAACGTTTTTTAAACGTCACGGAGCATATGAGATGTTCCAAGAGGTGAAATTGGTATTTCAGACTCATGCCCGTGTCAAGAGGTATGAGACCTCTGACAAGTACTTTGCCTAAAAGATGTAGGAGAATTGCTCAACTAGTGAGCATGTGCTCAAAATGTCTGGGTACTACAATCACTTGAATCAAGTGGGAGTTAATCTTCCAGATAAGATAGTGATTGACCTACGCTTTATCAAATGATTTCTCCGGAACTATGATTTCTCCGGAACAATGATTAATCCTATTCTGGAAGTCATGTTAGTAGACCATGATTAACCTACGAACTATGAGGAAGCGATGATGAGCCTAGATTCCGTGAAATGGCTGGAGGCCATGAGATAGGATCCGTGTATGAGAACAAAGTATGGACTTTGGTGGACTTGCCCGATGATCGGCAAGCCATAGAAAATAAATGGATCTTCAAGAGGAAGACGGACGTTGATAGTAGTCTTACTATCTACAAAGTTCGACTTGTCAGAAAAAGGTTCTCGACAAAGTTCAAAGTGTTGACTACAATGAGATTTTCTCAACTGTAGAGATGCTTAAAACCATCTGATTCAAGTTAGCAGTTGCCATATTTTATGAAATCTGGCAAATGGATGTCAAAACTACATTCCTTAAATGGATATTCTTAAAGAAGAGTTGTATATGATGCAACCAGAAGGTTTTGTAGATCCTAAATGTACTAACAAGGTGTGCAAGCTCCAGCGATCTATCTATGGACTGGTGCAAGCATCTCAGAGTTGGAATGTACGCTTTGATAAGTTGATCAAACCATATAGTTTTATACAGACTTGCGGTGAAGCCTGTATTTATAAGAAAGTGAGTGGGAGCACTAGAACCTTTCTGATAAGTATATGTGATTGACATATTGTTGATAAAAAATAATGTAGAATTTTTTGGAAAGCATAAAGGAGAGTTTGAAAGGAGATTTTTCAAAGAAAGACCTTAGTGAAGCTGCTTATATATTTGGCATCAAGATCTATAGAGATAGATCAAGACGCTTGATAAGTTTTTTCAATGAATACATACCTTGACAAGTTTTTGAAAGAGTTCAAAATGGATCAGTCAAAGAAGGAGTTCTTGTCTATATAACAAGGTGTAAAGTTGAGTAAGACTCAAAACCCGACCATAGCAGAAAATAGAAAGAGAATGAAAGTCATTCCCTATGCCACTGTCATAGGTTCTATGAAGTATGATGTGATGTGTACCAGATCTATTGTGTACCTTACCATGAGTTTGGCAAGGGGGTACAATAGTGATCCAAGAGTAGATCACTGGATAGCGATCAAAATTATCCTTAGTGAGGACTAAGGAAATGTTTTTCGGTGATGGGGGTGATAAAGAGTTACGTCGATGCAAGCTTTTACACCGATCCAGATGACTCTAAGTCTCAATCTGGATACATATTGAAAGTGGGAGAAGTTAGCTAGAATATCTCTATGCAGAGCATTGTAGACACAGAATATTTGCAAAATACATACGGCTCTGAATGTGGCAGATCCGTTGACTAAACTTCTCTCATAAGCAAAACATGATCACACCTTAGTACTCTTTGGGTGTTAATCACATAGAAATGTGAACTAGATTATTGAC
Organism: Triticum urartu; assembly: GCF_003073215.2. Taxonomy (NCBI): domain Eukaryota; kingdom Viridiplantae; phylum Streptophyta; class Magnoliopsida; order Poales; family Poaceae; genus Triticum; species Triticum urartu. Next base: position 462,110,826 of record NC_053026.1, on the reverse strand, counting down.
TCTAGTAACCCTTTGGTTGTTGGTCACATGGCAATGTGAACTATGGGTGTTAATCACATACATATGTGAACTATTGATGTTAAATCACATGACGATGTGAACTAGATTGTTGACTCTAGTGCAAGTGGGAGACTGAAGGAAATATGCCCTAGAGGCAATAATAAAGTTGTTATGTATATTTCCTTATATCATGATAAATGTTTATTATTCCATGCTAGAATTGTATTATCCAGAAACTTAGTACATGTGTGATTACATAGACAAACAGAGTGTCCCTAGTATGCCTCTACTTAAATAGCTCGTTAATCAAAGATGGTTAAGTTTCCTAGCCATAGACATGTGTTGTCATTTGATGAACGGGATCACATCATTAGAGAATGATGTGATGGACAAGACCCATCCGCTAGCTTACACTATGATCGTTTAGTTTATTGCTATTGCTTTCTTCATGACTTATACATGTTCCTATGACTATGAGATTATGCAACTCCCGAATACCAGAGGAACACTTAGTGTGCTATCAAATGTCACAGCGTAACTGGGTGATTATAAAGATGCTCTACAGGTGTCTCCGAATTTGTTTGTTGGGTTGGCCCTGCGTCGGTAACTTCATCATCACCGTCATCACGCCATCGTGCTGACGAAACTCTCCCTCAACCTGAGCTGGATCTAGAGTTCGTGGGACGTCACCGAGCTGAACGTGTGCAGACCGCGGAGGTGTCCTACCTTTGGTGCTAGGACCGGTCGGATCGTGAAGATGTACGACTACATCAACCGTGTTGTCATAACGCTTCCGCTTTCGGTCTACGAGGGTACGTAGACAACACTCTTCCCTCTCATTGCTATGCATCACCTAGATAGATCCTGCATGATCGTAGGAATTTTTTTGAAATTATTGTGTTCCCCAACATGACATTCCCGGACATACAAAGTTGCACCATCGATGGTGCATGAGGCACTTTTGTGCAAACTTCTATAGGGCATGTGGTATCAAGGAGTTGGCCGATGATCTTCAAGATTGTTGTCTCGCTTTATCCGACAAGTGGTTTGCCACATTGTTCAATGCATTGCTGAGACACATGAAACTTGACCCCGGTGGTCTTGAATTTCTCAATAAGAACATTGTCGAAAGGAATATGTGGGCACGTGCTTTCAATGAAGATGGTTGGAGGTACGGTCAAATGATAAGCAATATGGTAGAATGCTTCAATAAGGTTCTCAAGGGTGTACGTGCATTACCCGTGATGGCAATAGTTCAATACACATTTGACAAGATGAATGCATACTTTTTAAAGTACTCAATGGAGATGGATAAGTAGATTGCTGGTGAGAACAAGGAAAAGCACAAGTACAATTTCCCACCAAAGGTTGAAGAATGGTTGGAATTTCAAGCACGGAAGGCAGACTCCCAAGAAGTTGTACTATATGACGACAACGATTGGATGTATGAAGTGAAAGAGCCTGGAGGAACCACAAGAGATGGCCACCAACACGAGGCCGAGCTTTCAAGGTCTCCCTAACATGGTGTGATTGCACTTGCACGAGGCCATCCTTGCTTCATCTCCCATGCTCGCACTTGTTAAACGCATCTCATGTTAGGAATGTAGATGTCAATCACCCTCTTACCATGCGGGAGTCCGATTTCTCAATCATGACTGTCAAGAATACATGGGTTCCCTGGTTTCAGCCATACTTGGACCAATCACAATGGTCAGAGTATCATGGAGTCCAACTACGGCTGGACCCGCAATTGAAGGTCGTTAGATGGGGAAGACGTAAGACAAAGCGTCTTAGAGGTGACATGGATGGATGGGGCCGTGGTGCTGGTCAAGAAACCGGCACCGGCTAATTCCAAGAGCCTCATGAGCAATCCCGTTGTGGGGAGTGCAATGCTGGGGGACACAACACAAGAACTTGTACCGAACCAAGAAAGAGATCAAAGAAAAATGATGCAAGCACAAGCCAAGCAATTGGTAGCCAACCAAGTCAAACAAGTGTCCAAGTGCCAAACCAATCAAATCAACCAAGCCAACGAGGAACTAGGCAACAAAGAGGGAGTCAACTAGGTCTTAGAAGAGGCCGTGGTGGTGGTAGAGGCCGTGGTGACAGTCTTGGCCATGGTGTTGGTAGAGGCCGTGGTGATGGTCTTGGCCGTGGTGATGGTGGTAGAGGCCGTGGTGGCGATGGTAGAGGCTGTGGTGGTGGTCTAGGCTGTGGTGGTGGTAGAGGCCGTGGTGATGGCCTAGGCCTTGGTGGTGGCTATGGTCGTGGTGGTGATCTTGGCCTTGGCGGCGGTCGTAGTGGAGGAATGTTTTCTTGGCTCAATGGACCATTGTCGTATGTGACTTACTATTATCTTGTTATTTATGTTGTCATTTTGCATAGTGTGGCTAACTATTAAGTTGCCATTTTTTTAGGTATGGCAACAATGAAGGGGGTGGAGGACACGGAGGGAGGAGGTGAGATGCCGGAGTGGTGGGAGCCGAAAGAAGAAGAAGAAGAAGAAGAAGAATAAGAAGAAGAAGAAGAAGAAGAGAGGACCTTGCTCGACGCAAAACGTGTACTACTATGTGACCTTGTGAACCAAAATGTGTGCTACTATGTGCTATGAGTCCTAAATGACTATGTGTTTTGGACAAATCTATGTGCTATAACTCCTTTATGTGTGTATGACTATGTGATTTGGACTCTATGTGCTATGTCTTCTTTCTGTGTTTTGGACTACTATATGTGATATCACTTATGATTATGTGACATCTATGCGAACCACAAAACATAAACAACACTTGGTATTTGAAATCAGCAGACAGTGCAGCGCCCAAAAGCTGGGCGCTCACTACAAAAAAAGACACATTCATGACATTTTGGGCCGAACGGAAAAAATTTCTGTCATACATATGACACTTCTATGATGATAATTGTGACAAAATCCGGTATCATCATAGATGTGGTGGGCTCCTACTTCTATGACAAAAAATCATGACAGAAAATGGGCTTTTCCTCCTGGGCGGGCCGGAGACGCAGCTGCATGACATTCTTTCAGCCGTCCATGACAGAAAAAACCGTGGTAGAAGCGAGGGGGAGGAAAATTTCGGGGAGTTCCCGGTTACGGTGGGAAGTCGGGGGCGGAGCGATGCGTGTTTCTCTCGTACACATACACACGTGTGTGCGAGGCGTTGGCTCTAACTGAACCCGAGCGATTGCACTGTAGGCTACGCGTTACTAAACCCTAGCGATCGATCGATGGCTGTTAACTGAAACCGATCGAGCGATTGCTTCGCTACTGCTGCTAATTGAACCCGGACGATTGGATGAACAGTGAGCGTTGCGGGGGGGGGGGGGGGGGGGGGGGGGGGGGGGTTGGATGAACAGTGAGCGGTGGTGTTGCCTCTGGATGAACAAGACCCCGTGGTGTGGAGGGCTGGATGAATAGTAGATGGTGGAGGGGTGCCCGTGGAGGGTGGTTGAACAGGACCCCGTGGTGTGGAGGGCTGGATGAACAGTAGATGGTGGAGGGGTGGTTGAACAGTAGTCGGTGGAGTAGCGCGCGGTGGAGGCTGGATGAACAGGAGCCCGTGGAGGCAGGAGGAGGTCGACGGTAGCCCGTGGAGGCTGGAGGAGGTCGACAGTGGTGATGAACAGTATCCCGTGGAGTCCCATTTTGCGGTACGCCACACCCCTCCCGATGAACAGGACCCCCGTTTCGACCGTAGGAGGTCCGTTTTGTCCGTTTTGCAGTACGCCACACCCCTCCTGATCAACAGGACCCCCGTTTCGACCGTAGGAGGTTCGTTTCCTCCGTTTTGCGGTACGCCACACCCCTCCTGATCAACAGGACCCCCGTTTCAACTGTAGGATGTCCATTTCCTCCGTTCTGCGGTACGCCAGGCCTCATTTCCATCGCCTGTTCCGTCCAAGCCCTCCCGATGAGCACGACCATGCATTCCGTTCCGACCCAGCCGGTTGGCTCCCACGCGTTCCATTGCCTCCTGATGAACACGACGCATTCTGTTGCCTCCCCATGAACACGACGCATTCCGTTGCCTCCCCATGAACACGAAGACGACGATGTTTCGCCATTCCGACCCAGCCATGTACACGAGCCCTCGCCGTACGTATGTGCGAGTAGGCATTCGAGACCCCGCCCGTATGTACACATATGTGGTCATATTTTCTTTCTTGCAGCCTGGCCGTTGTACGTACGTGTACATGCTACGTGTGCACCTCTACTACGACACGTGCACGCCTCTACATCCACCAGTATATATGTATGTACACATTCATGACCAGAATGAAAACGCTACGTACGCTTCGACCAGGTGGGTCCCGACTGTCAGGCACTTCCTTGTATGCGAAGATGTAGCTGGTGGGTCCCAGCAGTCAGGGGGCGAATCGTTTTTTTTGCCCGGACGCACTTCCTTGCATGCGAAGATGTAGCTGGTGGGTCCCAGCAGTCTGGGGCGAATCATTTTTTTGCCTGGACGCACTTCCTTGCGTGTGAAGATGTAGTTGGTGGGTCTCAGCAGTCAGGGGGAAACGTTTTTTCGTGAAATACAGTGGCCCGTCCGGTGGGTCCCAGCTGTCAGGTGGAGGAATCATTATTTTCCGTGTAATAAGGAGGCACTTCCTTGCTGCGGCCGTGGACCCAGCTGTCAGCCTCTCCACGTACGGTCCACGTCCGATGGAAGTCGTTCCTTGACCACGTTGACCACGCCGCGCGGAGAGCACCAGGGTGATGGACGACAGCGAGGCCTAGGAAGGGGACGACGCGGAGCCAGGGAAGACGCGGCAGTGGAAGCCCGCGCGGAGAGGAATATGAGGGTTCACTGGTTCGGCTGCGGTGAGAGGTTGCCGTCGCCGCAGGGCCTGGCCAGCGGTGGGAATAGTAGGGGGCGGTGAGGCCTCCGCGGCAGCACATCCGGCCACGAGAGGCAGGAGCATGCGGCACGACCAGTGCTGCTTTGGGTGGCTGGAGCAAGAAGACCAGAGGTTGAAGAAGCACTACGGCCGTTGGATGGACATCGTACGGTCACTGGAGCTAGAATCGTTTATATTGACTAAATTGATGAAGCCCTCCGTCTCCGCCAACTTAGCAGGCCCACAAGTCAGCCTTCCACCAAGGTGGGTCCCAGCTAGCAGGGGGTATTCATTTTTTTGTGCATAATAATGAGGCACTTCCGGTGGGTCTGAGCTGACAGCGGGGGGAACGTTTTTTCACAAAATACGGTGGCCCGTCGGGTGGGTCCCAGCAGTCAGGGGCAAATGTTTTGTTCCTGAAATACTGGAGGGCGTCTGGTGGGTCCCTGCTGTCAGGTGGAGGAATAATTATTTTCCACGTAATAAGGAGGCACTTCCTTGCAGCTGTCGTGGACCCAGCTGTCAGCCTCTCCACGTACAGTATTCTTCCGATGGAATTCAGTCATTGACCACATTGACCACGCCGCGCCGAGAGCACCACGGCGGTGGACGACAGCGAGGCCTAGGAAGGGGACGACGCGGAGCCGGGGAAGACGCGGCAGTGGATGCCCATGCAGAGAGGAGTACGAGGGTTCACTGGTTCGGCTGCGCTGCCGTCCCGCAGAATAACAGGGGCTGTGGGTGAGTGGAGTGGAGGGATGGCCTGGCCAGCGGTGAGAGTAGTATGGGGGCGGTGAGGCCTCCGCGGCAGCACAGCCGGCCATGGGAGGCAGGAGCAGGCGGCACGACCGGCGCTGCTTTGGGCGGCTGGAGCAAGAAGACCAGAGGTTGAAGAAGCACTACGGCCGTTGGATGGACATCATACGGTCAGTCGAGCAAGAATCGTGCATATTGACTAAGTTGACAAAGCCCTTCATCCCCGTCAACTTAGTAGGCCCACTATACTGGGTCCCAGCTAGCAGGGGGAGTATTCATTTTTTTGTGCTTAATAAGCAGGCACTTCCTTGCGTGCGAAGATATAGCTGGTGGGTCAGAGCTGTCAGCGGCGGTAATGTTTTTTCGCGAAATACAAAGGCCCTTTCGGTGGGTCCTAGATGTCAGGTGGAGGAATCATTATTTTGCGCGTAATAAGGAGGCATTTCCTTGCGTGCGGCCATGGACCCAGCTGTCAGCCTCTCCACGTACAGTCCACTTCATATGCATGTCGGTCGTTGACCATGTTGACCACGCCACGCGGAGAGCACCAGGGCGGTGGACGACGGCGAGGCATAGGAAGGGAACGACACAGAGGCAGAGAAGACTCGACAGTTTTTTTTTGTTTCCCACACGGAGGGGAGTACGACTGTACGAGGGTTTACTGGTTCGACTGCCGTCGCCGAAGAATAACAGCAGGTGTGGGTGAGTAGAGGGATGGCTAGGCCAGCGATGGGAGTACGGTGGGGCGGTGAGGTCTGCGCGGCAGCGCAGCCGGCCGCGGGAGGAGGGAGCAGGCAGTCCCGCCGGCGCTTGTTTGAGCGGTTGGAGCAGGAAGAGCAGAGATTGAAGAAGCACGACGGTCGTTCGATGGACATCCAACAGTATACAGGCCATCTGTGGAAAGCCTCAAATCTGTGGAAAACAACATACAGCCCATCTGCCATTATTTCAAATAATTTAAGCCCATTTGCTAATTCTTACGGGTTTTTTGGAGCCCATGTTCTTTTTGTTAGCATTACAGCCCATATTGTGGCCACGATTAAAAAATTGTATGAAATTTTGCATATGTCGGTGCGGTCTGAACTGTTTTTAATCCCGAAATTTCGAGTCACATTCAGACTGATTTTAAAAATAAATGTATATCAATATAAAATCCAATAAATTATCCACGCATAAAAATCAATGCAATTTAAAATCTCGAAATGAAAAAAAGATATTTGAAACTAATTGCTGGTTTGATGTGTTTTAAAAATTTACAACCCATTTCTCATTACTGATAGGCCATTTTCTCGGCCAGCCGAATGAAGCTCTCCTTGTCTTGCAAGATTTGCAGCCCAACAGGCCTGATAAAGCGACTTACTTGACAAATCACAAAAAAACTGGGCTAGCCATTTTTAGAAAGAAAAAAAACTACTGGGTTGGTCTGTGGTAAACATAAAAGAAAAGGCTGTCTAGACAGGCCAGAGTGTCCCGCACAGCCCAGTTGACACCCTGCTTCCGTCTCAAGAACAAATTAGATAAATTCCACTCCAATTATGGCGATTCATAAAAATGCCACTGCAATTTCCAAACTTTGAAAAATGCCACAACAATTTTTGCAAACTTTGAAAAATGCCACTGCAGTTTGCAAACTTTGAAAAATGCCACTCGAGACTTCGAAAAATGCCACTAGAAATGGCATGAAATGGCATTTTTCAAAGTTTGGAAATTGCAGTGGCATTTCTTCGATACACCAGATTTGGAGTGGCATTTATCAAATTAACCCAAAACAAAAATAACTGGGCGAGCTGCTGGGTCCCTGGTGTCAGCCGCTCGTTGTGCAATTCTCTCGTTTATTGACTACGTTGACAATGGCATGAGACCCAGATGTCAGAAATCCACTAGGAGGAGCCATTTTTTATTGGCTTGAAATAAGGAGGCACTTTCTTGCGTACTGCCATGACCTTGGCGGGTCCCTGCTGTCATCCTCTCCACGTACAATCATTTCCTGATTGTGTACGCGTCAACTTGCTAGGCCCACAAGTCAGCCTCTAAACCCGTGGAGGACAAATACAACCCACTTAAAAAAATAACAACCCATTCCATACGTTCAAACAGAAAGTTCAACATTCAGAGCAAAGTAACAGGTCTGATCCACATATAGAGTACTGAACTTCCACGTTGACAACCATCATAGCCAAGTTAACTATCTACTCCCACTAATACTCTAGTAGCGTACAAGTACTAACTTACTCTTAGCTAACTAGACGATGCCGGTCGCCATCTGTGGTACACACTAAATGCCGGCACCGGCGTCGTGCGCCTCGCCTCAGACTTGCAAGAGGTGCGATAGGGCGCGTTGCTCGCACGCGTTGGCCCTTTCCATGCCGGCGTGGTCCACCGAAGCTTCGACTTCCAAGCGGGAAACCCACTTGTCGAGCTGGTAGTAAAAATTGGCGTCGCGAACGCGTATGTGCCTGACAGCCTCTAGGGCTATTTGCCGGGCGCTAGCCTCCACGTAGTCGGCCTAGTTGCGGGTGCTCTGCTCGTGACTCAGAGCGTCGGTGCGTTGCTGCTCCATGTCCCGTTGGCGGCGCAAATCAGCGATACGTTGCTCCTCCGCCAAGCGGTCGTGCTCCAACAACTCCTGCTCCTCCACCATGCGGTCGCGCTCCAACAACTCCTCGATCTCCGCATTGCCATCTAAAGATAGATAGAATGCCTCCTCCCTCCGTCTGCCTTCCGGTGAAAACCCGAACACTAGTTCTGGCGGTGACCACCTCCGGCATCGCCTACCGCGGACGGGCGGGGGCATGGCGGCCGTGGCGAGCGACGTCGGGCCGGTGGGGGCTTATGAGGATATGGCGAGTTGGGTCACGGTGGCACTAGAGAAGGCCGGGAAACAGTACTTATAGGTGGAAGGTAGCGCGACGGTCATCAGAATTCAATGCATAATGGCTTAGCGCGCCAACTTGCCGTGGAAAACTAGAGAAACTGAAATTATGACTGTGTCGTCCCGTCCCGTCTGGGTCGCACGCCGGCATGGCGGTCAAACGAGTGCACTCGAATCATCTCCCTCCTTGTCAATAATGATTCCTCGGATTTAAAAAGCCCGCAACAATTAAAGCGTATCTTTTTTCGCATCAGTTAGCTGCCTTAATTACGACCGGCTGCATGCAGGCACTCAGAATCGCTCGCAGGCAGTACGCGAAGCAGCATGCAACGAGTCACAGCCTAGGGCATGCATGCAGCCACTTAAATCACTAGAATTAATTAGGCTTAAACTTTTGCATGCCATTAATTATTGCCATGCCTTGGTCTTGCTGGTTTGCTCACGGGACTAATAAACCCGAACGGAGGGAGTACCTTGGTTGGTGAGAGGTTTGAATTAAGCCCTACAAACCAGAAAGGAGGTACTAGTACATGCATGATCCGCTATTTATTCATGTAGGATCGAGTAGGTCATTTCTTGAATTGAGCCCTGCAAACAGGAAAGGAGGTAGTACGTGCGTGATCCGCTATTTATTCGTGTAGGATCAATAGTGTAGCTTGTTAGTTTGTTCAGAGGTAGGCATTTTTATCCGTGTAGGATCAATAGTGTAGCTTGTCAGTTTCTTCATAGCTAGGCATTTTTATTCAAAAAACTGCAACTTCGCATCTTGCGTTGCAAATAAAACTGCCAGGAGGGCATTTGTAGGCTAGCTAGTGATCGATCAGTAACTTGTAAACACTGAGCGAACAGAAATAAGTAACTGTTAATGCACCTCAATGATTCACAGATCATATACAAATATGTAGCTCCAAAAGCGAAGATCAGCCACTTCGGATCTTGCGTCGCAACTAAAACTAACTAGTACGATTCCCATACATAAGATCAACATGTTAATGCATCTCAATGATTCACAGATCATATACAAATATGTAGCTCCAAAAGCAAAGATCTAGAAAAAACATATGTTCTTCCTACTAACATGGATGCTTCTCTTGGCCAACATTCAGTACAGACTAAAAGACAAATTTGTTTGTGAAGTCTACAATTCCTCTTGCAAACGTAAGTGGTTTCACCAATAGCTGGAACCATGAGAATGAACCACACATGATGGAGGAACATCCACTGCAATATGATTTGGTCTTCTCTCGATCACACCGCGAGACTATTTTCAGAATAAAAACTTTAACTTAGGCAAAATGATGCCCATTGTATAATCAGAACAAAGCAATGAAGCACCTAGTGTTGGCCAATAAATAGTACAGTACTAATTTTCTGCAGTCCATGAAGTGACTACCCAATCTTTCTGTGTCTATTTTCAAATGGCACTGCATGCAGTGACTATACTATTCTATTGTGCAGTTCAACCAAAACTGCGGACACTTTGTTTGTTTGCCAAATAGCAACGGGCAGACATCTCTGTCTGCACAAATATCAAGCAGCTAGTCAACATATACCACACCTTGTATTTTCGGTTTAAACATGTCTCTTCCGCTTAGCATCTGTCATGTTCTGCACTGGACAATCTGATACAGTTATGTTTTGCCCTGGACAATTTCATACTGAATTGATTTGCTGGTTCAGAGCAGAAATATAGCGCCTATTCTTCATCAGACCAAGGATATCCATGTTCGCAGTGATGGAAGAGGTGAAATCGATACAACCGAAATTGAGCATCCAATCATTGAATCATGTCCTACACCTCCAATGTAGGTCCACCTTGCCAATAAATTCACATGCAAAGCACTAGTATTACTATCTAATGACAGTACAAAAAGAGTAGCAAATCATGTACCTTCGTAATGAACAGCTCATAGTGCCACCAATTGGATATAAAGGTTTGGAAAAAAACATGCTCCTAATGTTGAACCAGTTGGAATTTTTGTGCAGTTCCACTAAAATCGAGCATCCCTGTTTGCATAGATATTGAAAGTGTGATTACTCTAAAAGTGGCACTAGTTGAAGCATAGACTCACAAATATAAGCATTCCAATTTCTTAATGGGAAAAGGTAGCAAGACTGTTTCTAACCACCTGTTTGAAGGAATAAATAAAGCAACAGCGGCTGGTGTCACGAAGGCATACATAGTTTTTTCTGAAAAACTAAGCCATTCCTGACCTTTCCTCTTCTTTTAAGCAAATTTTGTGCAGTTCTACTAAAATAAAACGTCATCACTGCCTTGACAATTGAGTGACACTGTACAAAAGGAAATGACTTAACATTACATCATGATGTCAGGTATGTAGTTGACAGGCATTAGAGACAAACATACAGACCTCCTCCGATAACATAATGAACATTAATTTTAACAAAGGTGTGACTAGCTTTATCGGGATAATTTGAGTGAACTCTACACCCTTTGTTCCTTAATATAAGACATTTTCGTGGTTCAATTTAAAGTACCCAAACGTCTAGTATTTAGAAAAATAGGTAATAGTTTTCTTGAGCACATATCTGGGAAAGATTGCCACACTTTATTTTTGTCCATACGCTAATGCAACACCATTCGAATACTACAAATATACACTAATCCAGTGACTAGTGCACCAGTAGAGTAGTTACTTTATTACAGGGTACAGTACAATGGTTTAACTGAACAGATTTCAATAAACTCTAGCACTGGAAGGTTTCTATAAGAATTAACAATACAAAATGTAAAGGTAACAAGTTTCAGCATTGGTATACTAGCTGTGCATGAGCATTAAACCAAATACAAAAGTCTGAAGGTAACTAGCATTATTAACTAATGACAGTATAAAAAATTGCAAACCATGTACCTCCAAGGTAAATATCATTTCGAACTCGGGGGGACCTTAAAAATTGCTATCCCAATCTTGATAATCGATCAAACATAAAAACTTGATCGAACGAATCAAGAGAACAGCCGGAGGAGGAGGTGCCCACTCTTGACCTTTCCTCTTGTCTTCATAATTGTCTGTGCAGTTTAACCAAAATAAAATGACATCAGCGCCTTGGCATTTTGGTGACACTGTACAAAAAAAATTAACTTATCTCATGAAAGTGAGGTATGTAATCTATAAGCATTAACAGTGCAAAAATTTGAAGGTAGTAACAAGTTTCATCGTTGGTATACTGGCTATGCAACGTCATTAGAATGCCTTAGCTGAAAAATCTTTAATACATCCACAATCAACAGCTAACCCTGAAATAATCTAGTGACACTAAATGGCATTGCTTAAATTTATCGGTGGCATTAGACTGAGAGCGGCATTAGTTAAATGTGGCATCACTTTAGCAGTAGCATTCCTTGACTTGACTGCTGGCGTTATACTAAGAGCAAAAAAAGTGGCAATAAGAGCATGGGAGGCCCATTCGGACAGTGGACGCACCAGTACGATGTACCTCCATGGACGCAGAGTGGTGAGGGAGGTATGGTTGCCCAGAGCAACAAATATCCAGGCATCATATGTGGATTACGTCCCATTTTTGTTATCTTTAGCCACCTTTTTCCTATGCGAGGACAACAAACCGATCGACCTGGTCATTCTCTATTGCGTTGTCATGCCTTTCTACCCTTCTTCAACCAAGAGACACGAGACTCGTTCCTTAGCTATTGATTTTCCCCTTTTCAACCTATATGCGGGTTTGACGCCTACTCTCTTGGACAGTACAGTCTCCCTTCCTTTCCTTATTCAATCCAGACATGAATTAGTCTGCATGAAGTAGGGTTTCCTTTAATAGTGCAAATTATGGTTTTCGTCTGCGTGGCCAGCAGAGCAGAGGATAGCAAATTGGGAAGATGGTGGAGTGGAAAAAGATCCACATGCAACGACGTGGCGGATGGGGCAATAGAACAAGGTTATGGTTCGAAAAGAGGTAGCATACCTGAGGGTCGGCAGGAAGTGGCTTCGCTCGTGGTCGTCGTCCTCTACACACACTACGACAGCGCGCTTGGGGACGGAGGCCATCCCGCGCGGGTGCTAGGTCTGAGAGGACGGCCTTGTTGTCAGTGCGTGACCTCACTCGCCGACGACGAGTGCGTCAACGCTGCATGTCCTTTTCTTCCCCGGCGGATCTGTGACCACCGGTGAGGAGGGAGAGTGGGGCCGTCTTTTTTAGATCTGGAGAGAGGGTGGTAGTGTGAGAAGCAAGTGGGCAGCCCTTAGCAAGATAGCATACCTGAGGGTCGGCAGGAAGTGGCTTCGCTCGTGGTTGTCGTCCTCCGTACACACTACGGCAGCGAGCTTGGGACGGAGGCCATCCCACGCGGGCGCTAGGTCTGAGAGGACGGCCTTGTCGTCAGTGTGTGACCTCGCTCGCCGACGATGAGTGCGTCAACGCTGCACGTCCTTTTCTTCTCCGGCGGATCTGTGACCACCGGTGAGGAGGGAGAGAAGAGTCGTATTTTTTAGGTCTGGAGAGAGGGTGGTAGTGTGAGAAGCAAGTGGGCAGCCCTTAGCAAGAAAGCGCTCAAGCTCCAGCCTATATATCTTTTTTATACTACTAGTACTGGAGGTGGAGTAGTGGTAGAGTAGTTTATATTTTCTCTGTGTACAGTACCAGTTAGTCATGCTTCAAAATTGATCGGCACGCCATTAAAAAAATAAAGGTCGATAACTAATGCGGCACCTCGGGCCAACGCGGCCAGATCGCATTTTGCACGAGAAATTACACACCATGTTTCGTTGACATGTGGTCCCGTTCCAACATATCAGTGAGACGACGGCGAGTAGTAGGAGTATTTCCGAACGGACGTGTAGGCCGGGGCGCCTCTTCGTGAACCGTGGCAAACTCGCAACCGTCCACTGACTCTTCGCCTTTCCCTCTCGATTTGGAACTGTTGTCGCACGCTCTTCCTCTCCCTCCTCCATTTTCCTTCAGCCCTTCACCCTTTCTTCTGCCATTGTTCGATCATCTTCTCCATGGAGGGAACAGGCCGGAAACGACCCCGTTATTCTTGCCCCGATCTGAAAGATGACGTGGTGGAGGAACTCATTGATGTGCGATGTCATCACCTCGGCTAGCATGGCAGGTTTGTTCAAGCCCATTCTCGACTCAACTAATAACATCATTACAAAGAACCCAAGAGTCAAGGAGCGGTTTGATCTCCCCTATCTTCTTCGACGTGACCCTGATGATTGGCGCCGGCACGACGGAGGCCTCGCCCTGTGCCAGTTGATGCCGCTTGATAATGATACGTATGATGTTAAGATGACATCGCTTGAGGGCAAGGCTTGGGCGGGCGCAAATGGAGATTGGGTTGTTTACACTGGGTCCAACTGCGAGTGGGAACTTGTGAATGTGTACACTCGTGACCGGGTTCCACTTCCAAAAATCTCAGCAGACTGCCCAGAGGTTTAGCACACCGGTATTGTACGCACGTTCAAATACGATCATGGTGACTGTCTTCTACGGAATATAGCAATTTGTCGAGTTCCCAGCCACTCTTGGAATTACAACAACTATCAAGTAGTTGCTATCTTCGACAAGCTTGTTGCCGTCCTTCATGGTTCGACTCGATGGATATTGCTCAAAAATCAATTTCTGTACACGGATGAGTACTGTGATGCAATTTAATACAAGGGCCTTGTGTTTGCTGCCACCACTCGTGGCACTGTTTTTGCATGGGATCCTCGTAGTTTCGGTACGTTTGTCTTCTATCGTAATTATAATTGTTTCATCCACATGCATGCGGGTTAGCAAGTTTCTCTTTACTAATTAACCTTCTTCTTGTGTTTCCAAGGTCCTCTGAACATCCCACCACCTATACTTGAAAAATTTTATAACCAAGGGGGAGATGACGATGGTAATGATCACGAGCATGAGGACGAGCAGCGCCCATATACTCTGTGGCGCCTGGCAACTAATTCCGTTGGATCACCTCTTCTTGTGTGTATACAGCCCACTGATGATGTTACTGCTAAGGAAGCAGGTGTAGTCTCCCATGGTTGCACTCTCCGGACCTATTCCAACACCCTTTGCATGGTATTCGGGATGGATACTACTGTGCTAGCGCCAACTCCTTCTCCCTGGTACAGAATTGATAGTCTTGGAGAAAACTCGCTCTTCCTTGGACAAAACTATCCGATGATGGTGAAAGGCGATCCAACTGCTGTTGACACAACATTAACAGTACCATTTATGAGAAGCAACTGTGTCTATACCTCGGACATTTGGGTGGTTCCCTACCCTGGTACTGATATAGTAGGCCGCTTCAGCCTGGATGATCAGTCCTGCGTTGGTTTCCAGATCGACAATCCATGGCCCGTCCCAGAGAATCACTTGTGGTTCAAAGCAAGCGTTTCCAACGCCGAGGAATGGTTGAGTTGAAGTTCATTTCATTGCTTGTTATTTGTTGTGTGGTGAAAACTTTAGTATTTATAATGTATCCTCGTTGTCGGTGTGGGTTGATGACCTGTTGTATGTAATAAAATGATATGCCTGTGATAAACTTACTAAATTTATGAATGGCTTTCGAGTCGCTTCTCTGAGTGAGTGGTGCGACGAGGCAAAAAAAATATTTTCTAAATACATTATTGTACGTGCATTGCAACAGGTTATCGGATGAGGCCAATCAACAATAGTAGTACACTATTTGTACTAGCTTCACATGCTTTGCGCGTCGGGCAGGTGTTTTTACTGTAGCCATATGTTAATGTGTTCGCTGTACGTAACCAGCACCTCGAATCCTCGATAATAGTATTATATAGTAGGAGTAAGTAGTAGGAGTAGTAGGGTGGCATGGGCCAGAACAAGCATTCACGTCCAGGAGTACGGCACACGCCACCACCACGACATCCATCTGACACCATATTATTTCTTGGAGTCTGTGCTAGAGCAATCTCTTCAACCTCGTCGTTTCTCTAACTTCAGCCATCGCGCGCGGGCGAGTTGGGGGTTTGCCGATAGTCGGTTTCCTTAACTGCGGTCCCACTTGTAAGGCCAACTCCAACGCACGACCCCAAACGGACCTCCGTTTTGCATGAACTCCAACGATAATTTTGACTAGAAAAGCAAAACCAAAGAAAACAAGAACCACAAGAATACATTTTACTACTCCTGTAAGTTGGATTAGTGCCTTCTCGATGCATTCATTGTTGATCTGCGGAGGCTCGATCTTGCGTGCTTCTTTATTCTTCGAGTGTAAAGAAGTAGACGTTGTTTCCTCGCATCTAGTCTCATGTCTAGCCTCTATTCTAGTAGGAGTATCAACAAGTGCACTAATCTCATCTCTAGCCTTTGTGCTAGCTAAAAGTGATAGAACATCTACTAAATTGCGCTCTATCAATATATGGATGTACTCTTCTTCCCAATACAAAAACTTGCATCCATTCTACTCCCTCCGTTGCACAATACATGCCTTCTCTTGGTCAAAATATATATGTATCTAGACATGTTTTAGTATATAGGTACATCCATTTTTGGACAAAGGGAAGTCAAGTATTTTGGAATGGAGGGAGTACACAATAAAATTTTTAAGTTAGCACAACTAGTCTAATCCGAGAGCACAACCGAAGATTTGGTCGGGTTCTTCCTCCTTTTGCCGACACGTGGGACATCCAGCATCCAGGTCGTGTCATGAAAGAAAATAGAGTGGTAGTTGAAGCCACGAGATGTGCATCTTGGGTTAAATTGTAAATAGAATCTTACTACTCTTGAGTAACTCCAAAAGCGGCCACCGAAGATCTTTATTGGATTTGTTTTTCATCACCAGCATGTCGAGGTGAAAGATGTGCAGGTTCAGTGGGTTCTCTTGCGTTTTCACTGACATGTGGGGCCGCATGTGAGCAAACATACGATGGGCTCCGCGCGTCCACTGGCTGGCTGAGAAGAGAGATAGAGGAGGGCTGAGCACGGACTGCAGGAAATCTGTTCTACGTACCTCGATATAGGCTTGATATAGTGGGGTGGCATGGGCCATAACTAGCATTCACGTCTAGCAGTACGGCACATGCCACCCACACGAGTCCCATCCGACACCAATTTTCTTAGAGTCCGTGCTACAACCATCTCTTCTCCCTCCTGTTTTCTCAGCCATCGCGCGGTGGGCAGGGTGGGGGTTTGCCGATAGTCGGTTTGCCCAACTGCGGTACCACTTGTAAGTGAAAATGTAACACCACACACATTCCCGCTGGAGCGGCGTGCCGGACCAACCGTGTGGGGGTGCGACGTGAACAGGGCAGGCTTTTCCTTTTGAAGTCGTAACTTGTAAAATTTGGTTCTGCTCCATGGCGCGACCAATAGATAGAAAATAACGATTTTGCCTAGAGTAATGAGAAGTTTGGTTCTAGCGCCATTCATGCATGGAGTACGTACGAAAATTATGAAGTTGATGCGAAAGGTAAGATAATTACTGTAGTATCATATACTACTACATGGATTTGACGGAAAGATAAAAATACATACGGATCCATCAACGACATCCTCACGCCCTAGTGCGCCGGGTCACCAACCGACGTGTGAGGAGCAGCGGCGTTGGCGGCGAGCTCAACGTGCTTCTGAAGAGTGTCGTCCAAGGTTGCCCTGCGGTCCAAGAAGGCCAGTGTCCTATCGTCCTCCTCTTGCATGTAGTAGTCCTTGTGGATGATTTGCGCATAGACATGGGTGATTATGTCGATGGTGTCTTGCTGCGCCAGGCGCTGTGCGGCGAGTGCGACCTCGAGGTGGACATTCTCCAGCGCAATGGCGGGCAGTCACAGGGCCACCAGTGCGTCGAAGAGGTTGTCACCATAGTGGCCGTTGAGGGTGGCGGGCATCACAGAGCCTGGGCGCGTCGGCTGGAGGCTTACGTCAAAGTCGTCCGCAAGCTTCTTGACGATAGTGAACTGGTCGAGGAAACCGACGAGGACCTCATTGAACAAGGAGACGAAGCTGTCGTCCAAGCGGCCCCTCGCCCTGGCGGCCTCAAGCAATACTACCTGGAGACGTTCCTCGGTGCCGGGCCGCAGGCCAGCGTCGTGGACCATCTGGCACAGCCGGCTGATGCTTGCGCTCATCGCCTCCATGGGTCTAGCTTAGCTTCTAGTCAACTGATCTTGCGATTCGAGTGATCACTCTTGCCCTTGGTTAGCATGCATAGGTGCGTAGGATTTCATACTACTCCTTGGCCCTCTACTGCACCTGCCTTTGGTTGTACGATAGGTGGGCCAGCCACCCCCTGGGCCCACGTGTCATTCACCCAAAGGCAGTTGTCGTAAGTCAATGAAGCTACGTCCCCCTCCGTGCCGGTGCAGTATAGTCATCTCACCGGACCTCTAATTGGGGCCAAACGAGAGAAGTTTGATGTTTACTGGTTTATTGGTCCCCTTTGCATTTTGCGCCAAGTTTTGACCTTTGATTTAACTAATAAAATGTTAATGCATGTAAACAAAAATGTTGTGTAAGTCACCTTACGGAAACCAAAGAATCCCAAAATATTTAGGCATGGTGCATTAACTCCCTCCTTGTTTCTTATTTCATGACATATCAACCAATGAGAGATGTGGGTCGTGCATGCTTTCAATGACTTGAGACTACCAAACATGACATGCAGTGTTTAGTTCATTGCATGTAATCCTATTAGTACTCTAGTTAGCAAAAAAACATTAAGTTCTCTCACCGATAGGAATAAAACACCATGTATTTATTTACAGAGGGAGTAGTACATTTTTTGTGACATGCATTACTAGATATTGCTAGTCAAATACTAAAATCTAGATGGGCATGGTAGTACTCCTAAATCCAGACGGTGGTGCTACTAGTACTAGTAGTAGTACTACCAATGTAGTAGTAGGATTACTAGCACTGTACTACCCGTTGGTCAAATTATTACGTGTTGCTCCTCACAGTGAAGTGACAAGACCCTGCGCCGGAGATGACACCTGAGTATAGGCGCCGTCTTCGGCATACCATAGTCAGCCTCACCGTCTGCAGTCACTATCATCATGGCTGTAGAGCTAGCCTGCTTACAACTAGCCCTGTTCGACATAATTTCCCATGCGTAGATGCCCGTGCATTGCACGGAACACCAAGATTGGGGGTGGACGGCTCCGGCAGCGGCCATCGCGCCAGATTTTTCCATGGCCTTCTAGATGTGGTGGGGAGGAGATAAGGCTGATTGTGAGAGACAATGAGTTGTTTGTAAATAGGGAACAAGTGCGGGCATCTTTTTGCAAAAATGGAGAAGCTTGGTTTGTATGCGTCAGATCTAGATCCGACGGCTATTGGTGAAAGATGGGAGGCACAACATCATCACCAACTCAGGACCTGTTTGATTCGCAGGATTTTGAAAACGCGGGAATAGGACACGACAATATTACAAGTTTCAAACTGATATTACAAATGTTAGGAGTAATGCTGCACCTACGAAGAGGGAATTACTAGGAAGTTTACGTAAGAACTTTCGTTACTTTAGGTGGATGCAGCATTATCGTACAAACTAAAATCCACCGCCCTGACAAGTCACTAATGGGCAAATAAGTTTTCGAGTCTCTGGCCACTTGATGTTTCAAAAACAAATTCAGCTTCTACGGAGACTTTCTCATTTAGGCTTAGACGCTTGCGGTGATCAGCACGCCATTCATTGTTGCGCCAGAGAACGCCAAACCTCATTACCTTGAGCACACTTGCCTCCAGAACAAAGAACCTAGCCAATTTAATCTCAGATGTGCTGCCTCGGTAGTCGATCAAATCAATTTCTGTAAGATGGAGATCAAGGCATTCGATGAGATTGTTATAGTGTAGCACATTTTTCACTTTCGGGTCTCTTTTATCTGCAAAAGAAGAGAACATATTAGAGCAGCTGGCTACATAAGATTGACGTGTCATCAAGAGGTACCAATATCATTCGCTCATACGATAGGGTTGGCTGGCTAGTGATATTTTTTCACTCTCTCTCTCTCTTTCTGTTTCCTCTCATTTAACTAGGAGCACGTGAAGAGCTTGGGCATTTGTTGCCTTCCACTATGTGGCTGATGCCATATTTCGCAAAAGTATGCCACATAATACGCATCGATGTCAAATCAAAAGATTTTGGCACCGCTCTGGCGATGTGAGAGAGTTGGCACCGCTGTGCGCACAGACCCATATGTATAAACAAATCAATCAAACCAACTACACCAGCCTCTCACTCTCCCAAACAAGTGTTTTTTTATTGCCGCAGTCCTCTCTCTCTCCCACGCAGTGTTTTTTCATTGCGTGAGTTAATTTGGCACCGGAGCAAAGTAGGTGATCCAGATTGGGGCACCAGGTGAGCAATGGAGGGGCATCGATGCCAAATGCATCACAAGTGAATTTGGCACATGTTTTGGTCTACATAGCCCACTTTTGTACTCCCTCAGTCCCAAAATTCTTGTCTTAAATTTGTCTAAATATGGATGTATCTAGTTACATTTTAGTGTTAGATACATCCGTATCTAAACAAATGTAAGACAAGAATTTTGGGACGGAGGGAATACTACCTCGTATTTAGTATAAAATTTTGACCATAGATTTACCTAAGAAAATGCCAATGCATGTCACTAAAAATTACACCATTTGAAATTATGTTCAAATACAAATCCAACGATATAGTTCTTAGTGACATGCATTAACATTTTGTTAGTTAAATCTATGGTCAAATTTTGATACTACAGAATTGGAAGAGTAAACCAGGATGGGGGTAGTACTTGCTCTTAGGGTGACCATAGAGTTACTGGAGTAGTCTAAGTTACTTTCCACTATGACTAGCCTAGGCTACTATAGTAGTACAGCATAAAAACGATGCAGGTGATCACGTGAGAAAAAATACTAAAAACATTTCTTTCAGTGTAGTGAATAGATGCAGTTTTGAACACTACACTTGTCATCGTAATTTGGGAAAATTATGAAAAAATTGAGCTACGTTGTGATTACCGTTTACTTATAGGAAAGAAGTTTCACCTAGATGAGTAGCTTCTCCGTGCACGGAAAGCATGTAAGGAATCCAACAACTTGATCAAGATTGGGGCCGATAGATTTTAGTGCTAAGATCTTCACTATGCGCATGGACTGGGTCAAGCTTGTGGGAATCATTTTCTGGAAGACGGTCGTAAATACATCAAGAAGAAATTTAAAAATGTGAATTTCAAGAAGATGGAGAAGAAGATGAGTGTTGTACCTGAACGATTATGGATCCAATAAAGAGTTCGGAGAATTTGGCAGACGAGTACACCAACGCTGTCAATTTCGGCGTGTCAATGACCCTGATTTTTGTTGGACCTTCTAGATCTGATACAAGCAATCTCTCAAGGAAAGGCGCATTCTCAATGACCATAACGTGGAACAGCTGGAGTGATCTCTTCCCAATTGATGTCTTGTTGCGGGGCCAGCAAGACACATAAATCCATCGTAGATTCGTCGAGGCGATGTGGAGGCTAATGAACCCGTGGATCTGCTCAAGACGAAGGTACTCGAGCGCAATACAGCTGCGGAGCAGGTGCTCCATAGCCTTCTTCGAGATGACAACATTAAAGAGGTCGAGCTGCTTGAGTTGAGGGAGAAGAAGGGCGGGCGCGGCATTAATCTGGGGAAGATAGCAGGAGCTGAAGCTGGCGCGACGCAGCGTTGGCATGAGGCGGAGTGCGGACGGTGGCAGAGAGCGACATTGTCCAGCTTCAAAGCTGAGCTCCTCGAGCTGATCTAGGGCAGGGGATAAGAACCACTCGTCGAACTTGGGTTGGACCTTGCAGTTGGTACTGAACATGCGGATGTCAAGGCGTCTGGCTGGCCCAGGGTGCGATGAAAGGATCTTGGAGGCTGCGGCCATGCGTTTGCAATCCCCGCCGCAGAGGCAACTGTCGATGGTGAGGTTGAGGGGGACGCAGCGCCAGAGGGGGCGCCACCGCCGGGAGAGCAGGGCGGTCCGCACGGCAGATTTTGCGGGGAGGAGGCCGATGATGACGAGCAGCATCTTGTCGAGGAGGCTGCTGATGAAGTCCAGGCTCGCCGGATGCGGTTTTGGCTCGAGCCGCCTCCGCTTGTTGGCTGCCTCGCCGTCCATCTCAACCGGCGGCGACGCCGGTGTACACGCGTGCTGGTGTGTGTTGTGTGCTCGGTGTGCGCGAGTGCGTCCTTCTGTGCATGCCGCCGCGCAGTGGTGAATTGTGCGCGAGTGCGTCCTTCACGCGCAAGAAGTTTGTCCTCAATGCGCCCTCAATTTACTAGCGTGCGGGGTGCTACCCCGAGTGATTTCAACTTTGTTTACTTCACCTCGTGTCAGATGGGCCTCTAGTTTACTTATTTTCACCCACTGCCACATGGGCCAGCACACGAAGATATAGAACACGAGCTGACAAGGCAGCATGTGGATTGGTTGACCGGTCAACTAAACAATATACAGAGCTATACGCTGACATAGTGAGCGTATAATCCGTCGGTATAAAGAGTTCGAGTGAGAGGAGAGGCCCGTGAGAGATAGCAGAGAGAGAGAGAGAGAGACAGAGAAAGAGCTACCCCCTCTGTTCGATAATGTAGTTCCAACATTTTTTTAAGTCAAACTTTTGAAACTTTAACCAAGTTTATAAAGAAATTACTTATATCTACAATACCAAAGATAAATGATAGTATGAAGTAAGTACATGTTGTGATGAATCTAATGATCGGTCCAGATGTAAATGTTTTTCTCCACATATACCTGGTCAAACTGTTCTGAGGTTTGACTTTTCAAAACATCCATATGCTTATGGACATGACAGAGTCCCTAACTAGAGAGAGAGAGAGAGTGAGTGAGTGAGTGAGTGAGTGAAAAAAGTGTGTGTGCGTGTGTGAAAGAGACATGGACAACACACGATAAAAGTAGAGAAAAAGTGTGTGTGTCTTATGCAAACATATCGCACATGCATCTTCGACAATGGAGGCAAGGTGAGGAGATAGTCTGTGGTTGTTTGGAATCGAGAGAGAAAGACCCCTAGCACGTGGCCAAGAGGGGTCTGACAAACAAGGGAGAGAGGTCGAGAGAGACGTACGGAGAAAATGCAGACATGGGGAGGAGAGAGTGTATGTTTGTCATAGAGAGATCCCCTGGAGATCGTGATGGGACTACATGGGTGGGAGATTGAGTGACAAGGTGTGTGCGCAATAGAAGATGCCCCGAGAGATATCGAGATAGACGTACGGATGGAAGGAGACAATACGTGTGTTCCTGATGTCTAGTAAGAGATAATCATACTTAGGAGGGGGAGTGCTTATGCCTATGATGGAGTGAGGTATTATGGTACTTTGGGGGGTGCGTGTTACATGGAGAGAGAACAAGGGCGGAGAGTGTTGGATGGGTCTATATATATAGCGCGAGCGAGACATGTGTATGTGTGAACCGGGGAGATATAAGGCTAGTTTGGCTTGCGTCCTGAGTATCTTTTGCCTGGCCTGGGGTTGGCTGGATTTCATGCATGCTTGTTTGGTTGCTAGCTTGTGAAAAAGAAAGCCCGCCTGGCCTAGGTTCCCTTGCACTTTAATTAGCCTGGCTGAACTCTAGACACTGCAAGTAGCCTGACCCAGGTGACCGATTTCAAACGCCTGGCCGTGCCTGGTCGTGTGGCCACGAGGCTAACAGCAACATGGATGGATATTAGCATTAAATAATTGATGCATGGATTGATTGATGGGACGTTGATGCTTTGCCTGGCCCAGGCATGAACCAAACGCTACAGCACCACACAAGCCTGGCCAGGCAGAAATATTTTACATCTCACATCCACACCAGGCAGTACCGACCATCAAGGCATGAGGGTCAGGTCACGAACCAAACTGGCCAATAAAGTTTGAGAGAGATTGAGGAGCCCCGATAAGGCTGAGTGGTGCATCAGATAGCTGAGAGGGGGAAAGAGATATTCCATCCGCTCGATAATGCAGTGCATGTAAATTTTTTAGAAGTCAAACTTTGGAAACTTTGATCAGGTTTACGCAAATGTTATTTATATCTACAATACCAAAGATACATCATACAAAACTACATCTCATGGTGAATCTAATGGTATATGTTTGATGTACTAGATGTAATTCTTTTTCTCCACGTACATGGTCAAACTTTGTGATGTTTGACTTTTCAATAAATATATATGCTATGGACCGAGGAGAGTGCCTCAGTCGAGACAGATCAAGTGTGTGTGAAGGAGAATGAGTAAGTGTGCAAAAAGAGTATGTGTGTGAAAGAGAAAGTGACAACAAACGATAAATTAGAGAGAGAGTGTGTGTTTTTTTTGTTTCTTATGCGAACATATCACGCATGCATATCCGAGATGGAAAAGCGATGCGAGGAGATACACGAAGATAGCTAGTGTGTGATTGTTTGCAACGGAGAGAGACACCCCTGTAGCACATGTCCAATAGAGGTCTGGCCAACAAGGAACAAAGGTCGAGAGGGACACATGGATGGCATGGACGCATGGGGAGGGAGAGAGGGTGTGTTTGTGATAGAGATCCCGTCGAGATCATGAGGGGACTATATGGGTGGGAGATAGAGGGAGTGCGTGCGCGATAGAAAGATTCCCCGAGAGAAATCGAGATAGACCATGCACATGTTTGTGATGGATACTAAGATTAGCTAGTCATATACATATAGGGGGGACTGCGTGTGCCTACAATTGAGTGAGAGACCATCATACTTGGCTAGCTAGGCATGAGATTGTGTGTGTGTGCGTGTGAGATGGAGAGAGAACGAGTGGGAGAGATAGAGTTTTAGATGGGCCTATCGAGTGCGAGTGAGATATGCATGTGTATGTGTGACCCAGGTGGATGGAGAGTTTGAGAGAGGGGGGAGAGCTCCGAGACGACATAGTGGTGCAGATGAGAGTTACGGGCAAAGAGCCAAGGAATTTGTGTGCATACGATGAGTGCACCCAAGATATCTAGCTTAGACTAGCTAGAGTATCATACATAGTGTGCGAGAGAGACCTATAGATGGTGTATATATGCATGCGAACTAGAAAGACCCCCCCCCCACACACACACACACAAAGAGAGAGAGATGGAGAGAAAGGGAGAGGGACCAACAAGGTTTTTGTGTCGAATGTGTGCGACAGAATGGAAGATTGTCGGAGAGAGAGAGAGAGAGAGAGAGAGAGAGAGAGAGAGAGAACAGGAGTCCGGGAGAGGGGGGGTCGCGTTTTATGCATCCAAGACTGATATAAACCATGTTTCGATATAAACTTGCATTCAAATATTTAAATTGGAGAACATGTTGTATGCAATCCACACATGAACAGATATATGCGTATATCAAACAAGTTCATTAATTTGACTTTCAACATGTTCATGGAGTACTATAATACTGTACAACATGCTACTCGATTGAGGTGTTCAATTTTGGATTTAGTTCACTATTTTGACCTACTAAACGAGCTATTTCATTGAATCGAGATATTTCATTTTGGGTTTGATTCGCGTTTTTGAGTGGGTCAACTATTTGTCATATAGTAAATCGCTAGCAACGAGCATGTAAAAACACATTACTCCCGAGCATCATCTCTCCATCTAAAAAAGAAGTGGCAAACTAATATTTCAAAATTTGATCCGAATCGACTTAGTAAGGTAGACGTGGATGCTCATTCTCCGAAAATTTGAACGAACCATTAAACATCCTCTCTGCTCAGTGGAATTCGCCCGAGCAAATAAATGGGAGACGCGAAATTGCCGTCCTATGCGGGACACGCATCAATTGGCCCGTTGTACATCGAGGCTAGGTTCGTAACTTCATCCAAGCGCGCCTTCTCCTCGGCCGAAATGACATGTGCCGAATAATTCATAAACCATGGTCGGCAAAACACACTCTCCTCGCCCGAAATAGCTCGCGCCCACTATTTCAAAACACGCTCTCCTCGCCCGAAATCGCTCGCGCCCACTATAGTTCAAAACACGCCCTCCTCGCCCGAAATCGCTCCCGCCCACTATTTGGGGAGAAGCAAAGTTACTCTACTATTCCCGACCCTCAGTACACAGACCCAAGCCAAGAAGCCTATAGGCAAGAGTAGAACTGTAACTCCCCCTCACATTTCAGAAAAATGCGTCCATAAGACATGGTTCCACTCCCCTCCCAATCCCCCCCATTAATACCTCGTGGGCGTCAAATCACCTTCTCCCCGGGAAGCTCCCTTCTCCCGAGCTGTGAAACCTCAGCCCCACCTCCATGGCGCCCCCACCGCACCAATTTCACAGCTGCCCTCCTCCCTAATGCCGGAGGCGCTGTCCATTTGCCATCGTGCACTGGGCCGTGTGCCTCTTACTCTGTGCTGCTGGTGCTGCCTCGACGACGGCCGCGTGAACCATACCGGAGCCGATTCACCCCCTCCATTGTTCACGGCGCCAGAGTGGCTCCAACTTCGGATCCGTCCAGAGTCCTAGCGCTGCTTCCGCGTAGCCGTCGACCGTCGCGACATCGCTCTTTCCCTGCCGCCGGTCGCCACCGCAACCGCGTCAGCCTCACCGACTCGGCAGCTGGACCTGCCTACTTCACCATGCCGCCAGATAGGTCACACCCTCATCTCAAATCACTTTATTTAGGCATCAGTTGTCTGAATTTTTATTCTGGGCCAATAGATTCCCAATGGGAAGCAGCACCCCTCGAGGCGGCGGAGCTCCTAGGCTGATGGTTGGATGGTGTCTAACGTAAGGGTGCAGGGCTGCAAGTTCGCCGCGGAAGCAGCGCTTAGATGGCTATCTTTTAGAGTTGCGTGGGTTGAAGGTATTGCCGCCGCCGGATCTGGATGACGGGGAGTCTTTGTGGATTGGCCCAGGGGCGGCGCAACCACGACAGTGCGGTGGGGCGGGGAGCGGGGTTTTGGTCGGGGCCACGGACGGCGGAGGCAGGCTACTCTGTCGTTGGTCGCTGGCTCTTCGGGGAAGATTCCGAACAGTGTCATCCGGGAGGCACAAGACGGCCAGCCATCCGGCGTAGATCGGACAGTACCAAAATAAAATAAAATCGTGTCACCCCAATTTAGTCTTCGGTCAACAGACGTGTGACCACTCTCGTACCTTGCTGTTGATCTCCTAGTGTACTTCTTCAGATCAAAGAGATATGTCGTTCTTAACATTATGTGTTATCTGCATCTTCAGACACACCGTCTTCCGACTCACCGCAGCTGCTCCAACAAGGGAAGCATACACCAGAAGGGAGCTATAGTCCCCACTCAATAGTTCCCTACATCGAATGCACGTGCCCAACGTACAACCACAACAACTGCAGGGCCATCGACAAGTCAGCACATGATGCTCACTCCAATGGATGGCAGCCAGATAGGTTGTACCCTCATCTTACTTGTGTGCAACATTTATGGCTTTGTTATTCATCTAAGCATGGAAAATAGATCATCACATTTCACTGTATATTCATGCTGATCTCTTACGGGTCTTGTTCAGGAGTTAACGGTGTTCCATAGTTCAGCTAAGATACTTGTTCTTTAGGTATCGCTGTTCCATAGTTATCATCCGTCAGACAATGCTATTCCACAGGCTGGTGATTATAGTATTATACCACTTCTAGTATTACCTATGTTGTTCTTTAATACTTTTGTGTGCCATCTAGTTAATCTCGAGTACAAATGATACATATTCTGTAGCTTTCATCTGTGTCCTCCCTTTAGTTTATGAGACCTGTTGCTGCTAGTTAACCCCAGTCCTACTATTTATGTCGTCTCCTACAGGCACTCATTACATAAACCTAACTACTAGTTGTCTTCCATGCATGTTAGATATAATTGCACACACTGATATATCCACAAGAACCTCACGGAGCAATGTAAAGACCAATAAACTTGATGTCAATGATACCCAATATGATGGAACATGTAAAGGCAGTTCTTCAGAAGAATTGCAGAAAGATGATGAATCCTCTTCACCCCACAAGGTCCTTGCTCTAACTTGGCCTGTGATATGGGTACAACATGCATATAATGTCCTGGAGTGTATCTACTCAGTTGCAATGCCATGTGCTTAGCATGCTGATCATGCATGTAAATATGTCATGCCTTCCTGTTTTTCAGTACCTATTCCATTCATGATAACATGTTTTCAAATTGAAGTACTGTCATTCTACTCTATCGCAATGCCATCTGCTTAATTTGGACATCATGCTTCTGAATATCTTATGCATTGTTATTCATCAGTATGTACTTCATCTGTCTACCATACCATGTTTTTTTACATTGAAGTGTTGTTCTAGTGCTCTGTTGCAATGCCATATTATTTTCCCAATCATACACGTGTATGTTGCCTTAGTTATTTCTGTACGTATTCCGCTAGCATACAGTTTTACATTCAACTAGTGTGTTTTTTGTTGTGTTGTCCTGTCGTATCCCTAGCTTTTACACCATACTCCCTCCGTCCAAATTACATGTTGCCGAAATGGATAAAAAAGGATGTATCTAGAACTGAAATACGCCTAGACCCATCCATTTTTTCCGTATGGAGGGAATACATGTCAATATGTCATGCCTTTCTATTCTTCAGTACCTATTCCATCTCTCTGCTATCGCATGTTTTATAATTAAAGCACCATTCTTCTATACAAGGCATGCAAGGGGGAGACGACTATATTAGAATCTGAAGGGTTACAAACAAGGCCTTTGCAAAAGATCCAAACGCCAGGAGATAATAAACCAACTCCAGTTTTTATAGATACTGCTCCAGCACAGAGAAACCCAACTCCTACTGATAATAAGCAGATTCCAGTGGCCAAAGAACTAGTTCGCTCCAGTCCAGCAAAAATATGTCAACTCAATTCTAAGAAGCATGTGCGTATCCTTGCATCATGAAATTGTATAGCATGCTGATCATATTTTCTACATGTTTCTTACCCATCTATCTTTTAGAAAATAAGGTTAACAAATAGAAGAATTTCTGCAATGGTATCATTTATGAGGAAAGATTCTTGCAGGAATTCTCTGTGCTCCAATGTAGATGTAAGTACCTGTTGTATATCACTATATTTTTACATCAGCATGTATTTTGTTAATCGGCGTGAATACAACATTTATCTGATCTAAATTTAGTTGTAGCAAATGTATGATTAAAGGCCACAATGTTGATTTTTGCAAGGAAAACTGCCTGGTAGTTTTGCACCCTGAGCTGCACGAGTGTACTATCTCATATCAGTGGGTTTGAATACTTTGGTTCTGTAGCGGGTTTTTCCAGTGTTTTTCTTACTGTGTTGTCCTGTCGTATCCCTAGCTCTTACATCATACTCCCTCCGTCCGGATTAAATGTCACAGAAATGGATAAAACTGGATGTATCTAGAACTGAAATACGCCTAGACCCATCCATTTATTTCCGGATGGAGGGAATACATGTCAATATGTCATGCCTTTCTATTCTTCAGTACCTATTCCATCTCTATTGTAGCATGTTTTATAACTGAATCAACATTCTTCTATATAAGGCATGCAAGGGGAAGACGGCTATGTTAGAATCTAAAGGGTTACAAACTAGGTCTTTGCAAAAGATCCAAACGCCAGGAGATAATAAACCAACTCCATTTTTCATAGATACTGCTCCAACACAGAGAAACCCAACTCCCACTGATAATAAGCAGATTCTAGTGGCCAAAGAACTAGTCCACTCCGGTCCAGCAAAAGAATGTCAACTCCATTCTAAGAAGCGTGTGCGTATCCTCACATCATGAAATTTTATAGCATTCTGATCATATTTTCTACATGTTTCTTACCCATCTCTCTTTTAGAAAATAAGGTTAAACGATACAAGACTTCCTCCATTGGGATTGTATTCGAGGAAAATATCTTGCGAGAATTCTCTGTGCTCCAATGCTGATGTAAGTACCTGTTGTATATCACTATATTTTTACATTAGCATGTATTTTGTTAATCGGTGTGAATCTAAACTTTATCTGATCTAAAATTAGTTGTAGCAAAATGTTAAAGGCGCCAATGTTGATTTTTGTAAGGAAAACTGCCTGGTAGTTTTGCATACTGAGCTGCATGAATGTACTATCTCATATCACGCACATTACTGAATTGTAGTGCTTCTCTGGTTGCCCATTCGTTCATTGTGTCAATGTTGCTTTCATATTACCTTACCTGGAGGATGATAGCTATGCCATATTGTGTTCATTTGGTGTAGGCTAGTTGCCCAAATGTTCGTTGTGTCAATGTTGCTTTCCTATTATCTGACTTGGCCAATGATAGCAATGCTAGTGTGTTAATTTTGTGCAGGCTGCTGAAGATAAGAAGACAAACTCTGAAAACAACAAGGCAACCCCATTGTTTCTTTCCAGTAAATCTAGGCCAGGTAATATGGTAATAACTCATGATTAATCTGTTTGGTTCTCATCCTAATTTATGTTATGATGCAGTGGTCGAGACACTCTCCACTGTCAATAATACAAGCCTGCCAAAATCGCCGTCTGAATCTGTTTAGTATCCTCTGTCTCGAATGCAATGGAATAAATGTATGTTTGTGAACCAATTAATGGCTGAAGCAATGATGGAAATGGTGGATGAATCAGAGGTGCAGAGTCGTGTGACACAACAACTGATCAATGTTTTCAGAGACAGTGTAGCAAAGCAGCAAGAACTTGCCCACATGCTTATGGGCATCATCTGTGCTGAGGTTGCAGATTGTGACGTTGTAGATGGTTAGGTTCTGCTCATTTATTTGCACTGGCATCAATCTTTAATTGCCCAGTGGATGTAATTTCCTGTAATATATGCTGGATGTGCAACGTTATTCCCTATATGTCATACCTTTGCTTGATCGGTTTTGGTCCTGTGCATAATTGCTCGTCGTAATGGGCTCAAATTATCTAATTTGGCCTAAAGACATGAACGAACTTTAGTGGGCCATTAAGTTAATGGGCCGTTACTAGGCCGAAGGTTAATGGTCGGCCCTCTTACCTCCCGGGTCATTAACAGGCCGACATCAAAGCGGGCAACAGGTGGCCCCAATTTATTTCACGGGCCGTTAACAGGCCGTTACTAAGTTTGGGCTACATATGGCCCAACTATATTGTAGGCCTTTAGCAGGCCGAAAGAGACAGCGGGCTTGTACTGGACCATGAAGAGCATGGGCCGCTAAGAGGCCGAAAGTCGGGTCGTATTGTAAACGGCCCAACTGTGTTGTGGGCCTTTAGCAGGCCAAAAGAGAAACCGGGCTGGTATTGGACCATGAAGGGCATGGGCCGTCAAAAGGCCAAAACTAAGGTCTGACTACAAATGGCCCAACTCATTTATGGTCCGTTAACAGGTCGAAAGGCACACGGGGCCGGGAATTGGCCCAACACTTAAATGGCTCGCTAAAAGGCCAAAACTCAGGTCCGACTACAAATGGCCCAACTAATTTATGGGCCGTCAACAGGCTGAAAGTGACACCGGACCAGAAATTGTCCCAACACTTAAATGGGCCGCTAAAAGGCCGAAACTCAGGTCCGAATACAAATGGCCCATCAGATTTATGGGCCGTCAACAGGCTGAAAGACACACCGGGCCGACAATTAGCCCGACATTTAAATGGGTCGCTAAAAGGCCGAAAGATGTACATCTTGAAAATTGGCCCATTCATTAAATGGGCCGTTAACAGGCCGAAATCTCATCAGGCCGTTATTGAGCCCAAATATATAGCGGGTTGTTAACGGGCTCGAACTGACGATGGGATGCAATGGTGCCAAATCTTTAACGGTTCATTGACGGGCCGAATTGGCACATCTCGTATGGGCCATGGGCTTAAATGGACCTGACACAAGTAGGCCTTATATGGGCCGACCTGCTAATTTTTACTGGGCCGGCCTTTTCCACCGGAATGGGCCACTGTTGGGCCGTGCGATGTGTCGACCTATCATAGGTGCGTCCTGTCCAATGAGTGGATGAAATCTGTCCCAACAGTGAGGCAACATGTGTTTCCTGCGGCCAATGATGATTTTACACGTGGAAAAATCCCCATTGGTCTGGGTTGTTGTTGGCGTTCTGGGAACGGGGGTCCCCAGACTTGCCTGCCTACGGCCTGCGGCGTGGCTCAAAAGGGGGCCCAGCGCGGCCCATCTTCACCAACACAAACCCAAGACCCTCGCGAGGGGCCAAGCCTCGCGGGGCGGACGATGCGGAGCTTCCTCAGGCGTGGCCTCGTCAGGCTGGCTCACGAGGAGGCGGAGAGATCATGGCGGGGTACCTCACGAGGTGCCCATGACGCAAGCCATGACAACCAAGGACGCCAGGCGGGTGGCAGCCCGCGCAGTGTCCTCCTTTCCTCTTTGGAGCAAAGGGGGCAAGCGCAGCCGCGTAGTACCGAGGCATCAGGCAAAGGTTGCCATTTCGGTGCAACGAGACCAACACCAGGAGGACTACAAGACGGAGGTCACCGTGGAGCCCAAGATGGCATCATCACCAGAGCTTTGCGCAGGTGAAGACTACTTTTGTCAGGATAGTTGATACTAGCTGTCCCCCTTCAAATTAGCCAGCCATTGTTGGCTCCCTTCCCGCTCAATATTTGGGAAGAGGACCAGGGCCCCTATAAATAGGATCAGCCACCCGCTAGACAGGAGAGAGGACCGAAGGGCTAAAGAGAGAAGAGAGAGAGAGAGAGAGAGAGAGAGAAAGGTGACTGAGCTCCTCCTAGCAGTTCATCGCCCCGACCAAGAATAGACCCTCGCGAGGCTGTTCTTCCTTGTGTTGTTCATCATCATCAGCCCAAGAGGTAATTCACCACACCACACACTGGAGTAGGGTATTACACCACAACGGTGGCCCGAACCAGTATAAACCCTGTGTCTCTTGTGTTGTTCTTTCCATAGTTTAGATCCTAGCAAGGCGGAGGGGTGCAGGTAGGTAGGAGGCGAAATCTCCGTGCGCACCCCAGTGTTCGAACCTCAAGGGTCTGCCGGAACCCGAAATCCGACATTTGGCACGCCAGGTAGGGGTGCGCCGGGATTCGTCTTCCACCACCCCGTTCTCCTCCGACCATCACGCCCATGTCTGACGCTCGTCGGGCCCGCACCGAGCGCCGGGCCGCGCTCGCTTCCCGCGTCGCCCAGACAGCCCCTGTCGGCGGGCGCCCTCGCCGTTCCCCGTCACCTGCCGTCAACGCCGCCACCGGCCCGGCGGGGGACGAGCGGCAAGCATCGTCCCAGCATCCGTCCATGCGTCAAGACGGCCGCACAGCAACTCCCTCGCTCACCCCAGCTAGTTCTTCGTCCCGCGCGCTCCGCGCGCCCATGGAGGCTCGAGCTGCACTCATCGCGGCGAATGAGCTCCTGCGCTACTGCCCCGTCGACGACGTCTACGAAGAATGGCTCGACCGCGTCGCCGAGCTCGTCCGCGCCGCAGGGGGCTCTCCTGCGCCGTCCGTTCTGCTACACCGCACCCCGCCCCACGCGGGCAATGAAGCTCCGGCGGTGCCCCAACCGCCTCCTCCTCAGGAAGGCGCCATGGATCCAAGGCGCATGGCCCCTGGGCGGAACCCGCTCCGTCAGGCGCCAGCGCAGCAAGAGCCGAGCTGTCAAGAAGTCCCTCGCCCACAAGAAGCTGCCCGGGCGCTCCCTGCTCCAGCACGTCGCGACCATCCTCCTGCTCCCGCGGGTCAAGACCCCGCGCTCCTCCCAGCTACAGCGCGTGGGGATATCCAAGACCAAGCTCCCCGGCATCCAAGACCTCCCGTGGCCACAGCAGGCTGCCGCGCCTTCACCGTCGAGCTACGCAGCGTCGCGTGGCCCGGCAAGTTCAAGCCGGACTTGCCTCCTCGCTACGACGGCACGGCTGACCCTGCGGAGTTCCTCCAGCTCTACGAGCTGGGCATCGAAGCTGCCAACGGAGACGAGAAGGTCATGGTGAACTGGTTCCCCATGGCACTCAAGGACGGGGCCCGCACCTGGCTCCTAAACCTGGCTCCAGGCACAATCTCCTCCTAGGACGAGATGCGCACCCGCTTCATCGCCAACTTCCAAGGCACTCGCGACCGACCACCCGCCGTAAGCGACATGCGCCGCATCAAGCAACAGCCCGGGGAGACCCTGCAGAAGTACATCCAGCGCTTCAACAACGCGCGCCTCAAGATTCCCAAGGTGACCGAGGAGGCCATCATCTCGGCCTTCTCCGACGGCGTGCGCGACGTCAAGATGAAGGAGGAGCTGGCGATGCATGAAGACCTGTGCACTTCCTTGGAGCTGTTCAACCTGGAAACCAAGTGCGCCAGGGCCGAGGAAGGGCGTCTCTCCCTCCTCGAGCTGCCTGCCGCGGACCCAGAAGAGAAGAAGCCCAAGGCCAAGGATGTGAAGCGCAAGGGGGCTACCGTGCTCGCGGCAGAACCAGACACCAAGCGAGGCAGAGATCAGCCCGAACCTTCCAAGGGCGGCCGGTACTGTGTGTACCACGACCTCCGCAAACACAACAACAACGAATGTCAAGAGCTCCGAGCCGTGCGAGAAGGAAGGATCGGCCGTTGCCCTGACCGCAATGACCGGGGCTACGGCCGAGGAGGAGGAAGGAACGCAGGACGCTGGGAAGACCGTGGCCCACACCACGGGTGGCACGACCAACCTCGCGAGGATCGCTGGCAAGACCCGCCTCGCGAGGGAGGCTGGAGGGATCAGCCTCGCGAGGGGGACTGGAGGGATCAGCCTCGCGAGGATCGCCCGCAAGGCAACGCATGCCTCCCACCGCTGCCGCCGTTGCCAAGAAGAAACGAAGACCGCCACTAGGACGAGGGGGCTGGGGGCTTCCAGGAGCCGCGCGCGATCGCCTGCATCTTGGGCAGGGCGCAAGCCCCAGCCTCTCAGCGCATCTTCAAGCAGTTCGCCCACGAAGTGAACGCAGTCCTCCCCAGGCTCGAAGCCACGTGCCCTCTCAGGTGGTCGGCGTGCGCCATCATGTTCAGCTCAGTAGATCAGCTCAAGTGTGCGGCTACAGCCGGAGTCCTCCCGATGCTGTGTTCCCCAATCATCAGCAACATGGTGGTCACCAAGACCCTCATCGACGGCGGGGTAGGGCTCAACGTCCTATCCGTGGAAACATTCAACAACCTCCAAGTGCCCTACAGCCAGCTTCAGCCAACCAAACCTTTCTCTGGTATCACCGACGGCTCCACAGTCCCGATTGGGCAGGTCCGCCTCCCTGTCACCTTTGGGGCACGCGACAACTACCGCACCGAGCTCATCGACTTCGAAGTCGCTCACATTCGCCTGCCGTACAACGCCATCCTTGGGTACCCAGCACTGGCCAAGTTCATGGCCGTAACTCACCATGGCTACAACGTCCTCAAGATGCTAGGAAGCGGCGGAGTCATCACGGTGCCCTGTGAAGAGAAGGACGCGGTGTGTTCCCTAGAACGAGCCTTTCAGGCCGCGTCACTGGAAGACCCGGATCGTGGAAGCAGGAGGCCTCCTGAGACCGCCCCTAAGAAGAAGAAGACATCGTCCGGCCCGACCACTCAGGAGACAGGCCCCTCTGGGCCCGCGCCTACCCAGGGGGAGCCTCCTTCCATCTCATAGGAAAGCGCGCCCGGCGCCCTCCTCAGGCAGGGCTCGGGGGCTCTCCCCTGGAGGGCCACCGACCTAGCTAGGGTCACGAGGGAGGCGCTTGGGCACCACATGGAGGCGTGTTTCGAAGCACGTTTCCCTCAGGAAGGAGCAAGGCAAGGAGATCCAGACCCTCAGGAGTTCGTCAGCAAGGCCATTCAGGAGCTACAGGAGTCAAGAGTCATGAAAGGCGGCCGCCGCCTACCAGCAGTGGCTCCCCATCCAGGTGAGGATGGTGGGCTACGCGTCTGCATCGACATACCAGGGCTCAACCGAGTCGCCTCTCTGGAGCGCCTCTGGCCCTCGCGAGTGGGGCGCTGCGGAGGCCCACCCCACAGCTACGTTCGCATGCCTTACGGCCTGCCGAGCGCGGCTGACGCGTACCAGCGCCTCATGAGGGGCATCACGGAGGCACGAGAGGCCAGGCGTTCCGCTGCCCTGGCAGGGATGGAGATGGCCCGCGAGGAGCCGCCAGCGCCTCCAGAGCCTCCCGGGGCCCCTGGGCCTGGGGGCTCGTGAGGATCGGCTCCCGCAGCCCACCGAGCCTGCTACATCAACGCTCCTTCATCCTCAACATCATCAGTTGACACCTTTCCAGTTTTACTTCCAGCTGGGAGCGCTCCCCCCCAGGGCTGCATTATTCCCAGGCCGCGTGGGTCCATCCCTGCGGCGTGTATCCATTTTTTATTCCATGTTGTTAGCTTACCTTGTTGGGGACGCCCCTCAAGCTGCATGATCCCCAAGTCGCTCGGGCCTGACCCAGTGATGTCCACATTCCCATCATCTGTTTGAACGAATCCACTCCTTCACGGCTAATGTGTTTTACCTAGTCTCCTGCTCAGCTGACGCCAACTAACGGAGCTGCTCCCAAACGGCACGACGCTTGCGCATGGGTCCGTCCCTGCAACACCGACAAACCTGGATGGCTGAGCTCTGGCCGCGGAAGCCCCGCATAGCGTCACCTCGTCAAGCCTTCAGTGCCTCACTACCCCCCTCGAAGCAACGGCCAGGCCGAGAAAGCCAACGCGGAGGTCCTGAGGGGCCTCAAGACCAGGACGTTCAAGAAGAAGCTGGAGGCCTGCGGCAGAGGTTGGTACGACGAGCTTCAGTCTGTGTTGTGGTCCATCCGCACAACCGCGACCAAGCCGACTGGAGAGACCCCGTTCTTCCTGGTCTACGGAGCCGAAGCGGTCCTCCCTCACGAGATTAGACGTCGCTCCGCGCGGGTCTTGGCGTTTGACGAGGCGCAGCAGGACGCCATGCGGGGGATGGACCTCGTGCTGGGGGAGGAACGTCGCCGAGAAGCCGCGCTACGAGCGGCGAGGTACCAACAAGCACTGCGGCGATATCACTGCCGCAACATCCTCCCCAGAACTCTCGAGGTAGGAGACCTCGTGCTCAGGGGGGTTCTCTCCAGGGAGGGGCTGCACAAGCTCTCTCCCATGTGGGAGGGACCGTTCAAAGTTGTTCATGTTTCCAGGCCCGGCTCCGCGCGCTTGGAGACTCAGGAGGGGGTGCCAGTCCAGAATGCGTGGAACATCTAGCACCTCCGGAGGTTCTACCCTTAAAAAAGCCCAGAGCCTGTGAAGAAGGCGAATGCCTGTGAAGCTATCGCGTTTTGGAAAAGGCCCGGAGCCTGTGAAGAAGGCGAATGCCTGTGAAGCTATCGCGTTTTGGAAAAGGCCCGGAGCCTGTGAAGAAGGCGAATGCCTGTGAAGCTATCGCATTTTGGAAAAGGCCCAGAGCCTGTGAAGAAGGCGAATGCCCTGTGAAGCTATCGCGTTTTGGAAAAGGCCCGGAGCCTGCGAAGAAGGCGAATGCCTGTGAAGCTATCGCGTTTTGGAAAAGGCCCGGAGCCTATGAAGAAGGCGAATGCCTGTGAAGCTATCGCGTTTTGGAAAAGGCCCGGAGCCTGTGAAGAAGGCCAACGCATGTGAAGCTCGCCGCCCGTGACACTCTCACGTAATAATGAGTTGGGGATGTACACGCCCCGGAGTCTCAGGAGCGCCGGCCTCAGGCCCTGGGGCTCCCTCCCACGGCCAGTGGCAGCACTTAGCTCCGCGCTGATGAGAAGACGTCGAAGACTAGATTAGGTGCCGGACGCGGCTTTTCATTTGCTTTCCGCAGTTGGCTTGTTCCTTCTCGTTCGAAATTTTATTGAAGTTGTTGCCGTCTTTGGCTTGTGGTTCTTCGACTTTTCGCTCTCCTACATCGATTTCTCTTGTGCAAGGCCTTGCGAGGGGGGTAGCTGAGCGCCCTCGCGAGTGTTCCTACCCAGGTCATTCAAAGGGTTCGCGACCTGGGCCCATCACAGGAGCACCCCTCCAGTCCGTACCCCACGGGCACCGTGACACAAACAAAGGGCCTGGGTTGGTCTCCCCCCACGGTCGGGGCCGGGAATTATCCACACGCGGGCGCGTAGCCGGAAGGTACAATAACGAAAGCAAAATGATGGTTAATAGCAATAACCCAAACACGCCCCCGCGGGGCTCCACGCTACTGTCTTTGTTATACAGGAAAAAGGAAAAGAAAGGACTGGTGCCGCTCGCCTCACACCGGCCCACAGAGAAGGTCCGAGCTGCCTCCGGAGCTCAGGCGGACTCCCTCTCGCGCTTCACCAGGGTGCGACGGCGGGCGGACACGTTGCCACCTCCCAAGCAGATACGATGGCGTGGAGGCTGACCGCGGCCACCGCTAGAAGAGTCGCCGCCTGAAGAAGGGCCGGAGAAGCTTGAGGAACCCCGAGCGCCGCCAGCCGCGCGAGCGCTGCCCTCTCCATCATCGCCGGAGCTGGGTTCCCAGCCGCGGTCGTCACCCTCGGGGCAACACCCTGCGCGGCGACCATCTTCCCCAAACACCCTCATGTAGAGGGTGGCATCGCCGTCGAACTTGAAGTGTAGGGTGCACGGACGGCTCAGGCCACGCGCGCGGGCAAACGTCTGCCACCCGCGGGCCAGGGACGGGCTCCCGGCCGCGGGGACCTCCAGTGAGACCCATGAGGTCCGGCTGCAGCAGCTGTCGGCCTGGAGCCAGAGGCCGCACGGGGCGCCGGCCGGGAGCTCGCCAAGGAGGAAGTGAGGAAGTGGAAGCCGGGTGCAAGTCGGCTCCGCCGACCACACGACGAACTCCGGCAGCACTTCGGCAGCGCGAGAGTGCGGCCTAGGGGGACGCGCAGCCGGAGCGCGCCCCCCAGCCGCAGCAATCCGCCCGTCGCTGTACTGAAGATCACCTCCGCGGCCGCGGGAGCCACCGTGGTGCCACCGAATGTTTGCGAGGGCGCCCTCGGCCGCGCTTGGGCGGGGAAGAGGCGGACTCAACCTGGTGAGCCTTCCCCTTCTCTGCGGCCGAGAACCTCCTTGACGGGGCCATGAAGAAAGGGAGAAGCAATGAGGGATGGACTGGAAGGGCGTGCGCCGGTCCATACTTATAACTGGCGATGGCCAACCAACGGCCCCCACGATCGCAGGTAATTATGACCCGCTTTGCATGCAGGGACTTGTCCAATCCGTGCAGTTGCCGAGACACCATGGGGAAGTGGAGACGCCCACGTCCAATCAACCGCCGCGCAGCGCCCAAGGCCGCAGGCTGTTAGGGCCCGTGGCGCTTCGCTCTTGCCCTTCCGCCTCCCTGCACGGCCAAGTCCGGGCGCGCCTTGGGCCCGGGGGCTACTGTCGGCGTTCTGGGAAGGGGGGTCCCCAGACTTGCCTGCCTGCGGCCTGCGGCGTGGCTCAAAAGGGGGCCCAGCGCGGCCCATCTTCACCAACACAAACCCAAGACCCTCGCGAGGGGCCAAGCCTCGCGGGGCGGACGATGCGGAGCTTCCTCAGGTGCGGCCTCGTCAGGCTGGCTCACGAGGAGGCGGAGAGATCAAGGCGGGGTACCTCACGAGGTGCCCATGACGCAAGACATGACAACCAAGGACGCCAGGCGGGTGCCAGCCCGCGCAGTGTCCTCCTTTCCTCTTTGGAGCAAAGGGGGCAAGCGCAGCCGCGGAGTACCGAGGCATCAGGCAAAGGTTGCCATTTCGGTGCAACGAGACCAAGACCAGGAGGACTACGAGATGGAGGTCACCGTGGAGCCCAAGATGGCGTCATCACCAGAGCTTTGCGCAGGCGAAGACTACTTTTGTCAGGATAGTTGATACTAGCTGTCCCCCTTCAAATTAGCCCGCCATTGTTGGCTCCCTTCCCGCTCGATATTTGGGAAGAGGACCAGGGCCCCTATAAATAGGATCAGCCACCCGCTAGACAGGATAGAGGACCGAAGAGCTAAAGAGAGAGAGAGAGAGAGGTGACTGAGCTCCTCCTAGCAGTTCATCGCCCCGACCAAGAACAGACCCTCACAAGGCTGTTCTTCCTTGTGTTGTTCGTCATCATCAGCCCAAGAGGCAATCCACCACACCACACACTGGAGTAGGGTATTACACCACAACGGTGGCCCGAACCAGTATAAACCATGTGTCTCTTGTGTTGTTCTTTCCATAGTTTAGATCCTAGCAAGGCGGAGGGGTGCAGGTAGGTAGGAGGCGAAATCTCCGCGCGCACCCCAGTGTTCGAACCTCAAGGGTCTGCCGGAACCCGAAATCCGACAGCTGTTAACGGGTTATCAGATCCGCGCTGGTGAGAAGACGTCGAAGACTAGATTAGGTGCCGGACGCGGCTTTTCATTTGCTTTCCGCAGTTGGCTTGATCCTTCTCGTTCGAAATTTTATTGAAGTTGTTGCCGTCTTTGGCTTGTGGTTCTTCGACTTTTCGCTCTCCTACCTCGATTTCTCTTGTGCAAGGCCTCGCGAGGGGAGGTAGCCGAGCGCCCTCGCGAGTGTTCCTACCCTGGTCATTCAAAGGGTTCGCGACCTGGGCCCATCACAGGAGCACCCCTCCAGTCCGTGCCCCACGGGCACCGCGACACATACAAAGGGCCTGGGTCGGTCGCCCCCCACGGCCGGGGCCGGGAATTATCCACGCGCGGGCGCGTAGCCGGAAGGTACAATAACGAAAGCAAAACGATGGTAAACAGCAATAACCCAAACACGCCCCCGCGGGGCTCCACGCTACTGTCTTTGTTATACAGGAAAAAGGAAAAGAAAGGACTGGTGCAGCTCGCCTCACACCGGCCCACAAAGAAGGTCCGAGCTGCCTCCGGAGCTCAGGCGGACTCCCTCTCGCGCTTCACCAGGGCGCGACGGCGGGCAGACACGTTGCCACCTCCCAAGCAGATACGATGGCGTGGAGGCTGACCGCGGCCACCGCTAGAAGAGTCGCCGCCTGAAGAAGGGCCGGAGAAGCTTGAGGAACCCCGAGCGCCGCCAGCCGCGCGAGCGCTGCCCTCTCCATCATCGCCGGAGCTGGGTTCCCAGCCGCGGTCGTCACCCTCGGGGCAACACCCTGCGCGGCGACCATCTTCCCCAAACACCCTCACGTAGAGGGTGGCATCGCCGTCGAACTTGAAGTGTAGGGTGCACCGACGGCTCAGGCCACGCGCGCGGGCAAACGTCTGCCACCCGCGGGCCAAGGACAGGCTCCCGGCCGCGGGGACCTCCAGTGAGACCCATGAGGCCCAGCTGCAGCAGCCGTCGGCCTGGAGCTAGAGGCCGCACGGGGCGCTGGTCGGGAGCTCGCCAAGGAGGAAGCGAGGAAGTGGAAGCCGGGTGCAAGTCGGCTCCGCCGACCACACGACGAACTCCGGCAGCACTTCGGCAGCGCGAGAGCGCGGCCTAGGGGGACGCCCAGCCGGAGCGCGCCCCCCGGCCGCAGCAATCCGCCCGTCGTTGTACTGAAGATCGCCTCCGCGGCCCCGGGGAGCCACCGTGGTGGCCACCGAATGTTTGCGAGGGCGCCCTCGGCCGCGCTTGGGCGAGGAAGAGGCGGACTCAACCTGGTGAGCCTTCCCCTTCTCTGCGGCCGAGAACCTCCTTGACGGGGCCATGAAGAAAGGGAGAAGCAATGAGGGATGAACTGGAAGGGCGCGCGCCGGTCCATACTTATAACTGGCAATGGCCAACCAACGGCCCCCCCGATCGTAGGTAATTATGACCCGCTTTGCATGCAGGGACTTGTCCAATCCGTGCAGTTGCCGAGACGCCATGGGGAAGTGGAGACGCCCACGTCCAATCAACCGCCACGCGGCGCCCAAGGCTGCAGGCTGTTAGGGCCCGCGGCGCTTCGCGCTTGCCCTTTCGCCTCCCTGCACGGCCAAGTCCGGCGCGCCTTGGGCCCGGGGGCTACTGTCGGCGTTCTGGGAAGGGGGGTCCCCAGACTTGCCTACCTGCGGCCTGCGGCGTGGCTCAAAAGGGGGTCCAGCGCGGCCCATCTTCACCAACACAAACCCAAGACCCTCGCGAGGGGCCAAGCCTCGCGGGGCGGACGATGCGGAGCTTCCTCAGGTGCGGCCTCGTCAGGCTGGCTCACGAGGAGGCGGAGAGATCAAGGCGGGGTACCTCACGAGGTGCCCATGACGCAAGACATGACAACCAAGGACGCCAGGCGGGTGCCAGCCCGCGCAGTGTCCTCCTTTCCTCTTTGGAGCAAAGGGGGCAAGCGCAGCCGCGGAGTACCGAGGCATCAGGCAAAGGTTGCCATTTCGGTGCAACGAGACCAAGACCAGGAGGACTACGAGATGGAGGTCACCGTGGAGCCCAAGACAGCTTAATCACCAGAGCTTTGCGCAGGCGAAGACTACTTTTGTCAAGATTGTTGATACTAGCTGTCCCCCTTCAAATTAGCCCGCCATTGTTGGCTCCCTTCCGGCTCGATATTTGGGAAGAGGACCAGGGCCCCTATAAATAGGATCAGCCACCCGCTAGACAGGATAGAGGACCGAAGGGCTAGAGAGAGAGAGAGAGAGAGAGAAAGGTGACTGAGCTCCTCCTAGTAGTTCATTGCCCCGACCAAGAACAGACCCTCACGAGGCTGTTCTTCCTTGTGTTGTTCATCATCATCAGCCCAAGAGGCAATCCACCACACCACACACTGGAGTAGGGTATTACACCACAACGGTGGCCCGAACCAGTATAAACCCTGTGTCTCTTGTGTTGTTCTTTCCATAGTTTAGATCCTAGCAAGGCAGAGGGGTGCAGGTAGGTAGGAGGCGAAATCTCCGCGCGCACCCCAGTGTTCGAACCTCAAGGGTCTGCCGGAACCCGAAATCCGACAGCTGTTAACGGGTTATCGGATCCAAAACCGGACCCGATAGCTTAACGGTGTTCCGTTACGGTGGATGCCACGTGTCGGTCACCCTTGATTAAAGCACTTCTGTGACGCGCGATTTATTGTCATGGAAGTGGACACTTCCATGATGATAATTTTGGTAATGTCATGGAACACTTCTACGACAGCACAGGTATGACTATCTTGATTTTGTCATAAAATCGTCATGGATGTACATGCATGACAAAAAACGCGACCTACTGTAACAAACACGTATCATCACGGAAGTGTATTTTTTTGTAGTGGCTGCACTGTATAGTGCAGCGCCTGACTCATGGGCGTTGCACCCTGACTTAGCGAATTTTTGGGCTGGAAAAGCTACTGGAAGTGTTCTGTTGCTCTCTGGACTGGCATGTCCAGATGTGCAGCGCCTAAGAGAGAGGCGCTGCACTATCTAGTGCAGCGCTTGTACCTTAGCAACAGAACACTTCCAGTAACTTTTCCAGCCCAAAAATTCGCTAAGTCAGGGTGCAGCGCCTAATAGTCAGCATCTCATATTCCAAATAAACTAAGCATCTAATATATATATATATATATCTCATATGTCATATGTGTTCAAATGAACTCAACATCTCATATTTCAAATAAACTCAACATCTAATATATATCTAAAAAAAACTAAACATCTCATATATGTCTACAAAAATCAACATCTCATATTTATCTACAAAACTAGGCATCTCATATATATATCTAAAAAAACTAAACAATCTAGGGTTTCACTAACAAGAATCATATATTGTGAACTAATGAACAACACTAGGGTAGTACCACTATGACTACACATCCTAAATCAAGCAAATCAAGGGTTCCACCAAATCTGGGACAAATCTCTAAAATGGCAACGAATTTTCGGAGGAAAAGAAAGGGAACGGAGGAGTTTATCTAGTAGGAGGATTGGAGATCGAATCCAGGATTAAATCTTCATATCTAAGAGGGGTGGGGGGATCCGATGGGGGCACCACCGCTGCTCTCTATCCAAAGAGCAACTTCCTGGAGAGGGGGAAGAACTGCCTGCGAGGGCTGGGCCGATGCGCTTAAGTCACTGTGCTACGCCTAAGCGCTAATCATTGTACATTACAGGTGTGGCGCCTAAGGCTTAG
Organism: Triticum urartu; assembly: GCF_003073215.2. NCBI lineage: Eukaryota > Viridiplantae > Streptophyta > Magnoliopsida > Poales > Poaceae > Triticum > Triticum urartu. The sequence goes on along the minus strand of NC_053026.1, from coordinate 462,067,529 downwards.
GCGCTGCACGGCTGGCTGTGGGGCCGCGCCTGGCCCCGGGCTACCACGCTGGCCGAGAGTGCGACGCCTAAGACAATGGCATTGCATGGTGGAGTGCAGCGCTCGGCTATCAGGCGCCACACAAAATGATCAGTTTGTGAAAAAAATTCAGAAGTAGTTCAAATCTTGAATTGATTTCGTCCTCGGGTCAAATATGTGTTTTCTGCTATCCAGGAGAGCCTCGTGCAGATCAGCATGACACATGAGGTGGCGTTCCTGACCAGTCACATGACACACCTCCCAGCTATGACCTCGACCGTGTGTAACTGACGAAATGTCAAGTATCTTCAGAAGATTGTCCATTTCTTCAGAAGACTGTCATCGCTCCTTGCACGGGTTACAGTTGCTCAGCGGCCGATATCCTCCTTTTTACCGTTTACCATTCAGTTGTCGTTAATCCTGTTTGCCGCCCCCGTCAAAAAGAAAATCATGTTTACCACCACTTATCTGAAGGTTAAACCCTCCCTATGTAAGCCAGGTTGTGTTGATGACTTGATTCCCCATTTCTGCCATTATGTTAGAACAATACAGATACAAATCCCCTACAAAATCTATGCAACCCCAATGTTCTCGTGATGCACCTGAAAAACAACCGGTCGTAGGTGGAACATCGCACATCAAGTCACCTATACTACAGCAGGCTCAAGTAGAACATCAAAATGCTAGAACCGATCTTCTTTGGAAACAACTAAAATGGCGAAGGAACGGGATGAACATTTTCGTAATGCATAGTGAACTTTTCATAATGTACGGTGAAACATTTACTAATATACAATGAACATTTTTGTAATAGGAGGTGAACTTTTTATATAACACACTGTAAAGAAAAGAAGAAAAATAGAACAAAACCACTGAAAACCGGACAAAACATTGAAAAAAAACAGAAGCAAAAAACCACAGAAAGGAAAACAATAAAATAACACAGGAAACAGCAAAGGAAGCTGTAGCGAACGGAAAAAAGGCGAACCCTATACATGGGCCGGCCCAACCGGCGGGTCGCCTCAGCGAAAGCATAACCATTTGACGCTAACAAGCGTCAAATAGGGTCTGCCACCAACGGGCAGGGTGGCAGCGGTGGGATCATTGATTCCCGATCGAGACATGCGGCTGGGTATAACCCGAAATCACTAGTTGAGGAGTACTCGTTGCAAAGATCACTCCAACCTCCCAGGTTGCGACAAGTGGCGCGCTGCATGTGCGTCTCTTGTCGCAACCTAGGAGTTTTCCCTTTTTTCATAGATCCGTTTATTCAAAATGCTTTATCTCTTAAACCGCGCGTCCAAATCTCGAACTGCTTTCACCGTTGGATTCCTTGCATCGAGATCTTCAAAACTAGATCCCATGTTGATAGGTTTTGGCAAAAAAAATCACGAAAAAAACTAGACGAAGAAACCAAACCGGGAGCATGGGTTTCTTCCCTTCCGAAAGAGACATGCCCGTGCCTCTCACGAAATCACAAATGTGCCTCTCGCGGAAAAAATGAGAAAACGCATTTTTTTTCTTTCCGAGGAGGCATGGCCGTGAGTCTCGTGAAAGCACAACCGTGCCTCTCGCGAAAGCAAAACCGTGACTCTCACAAAAAAACATGTTTTTTCCGTTTCCGAGAGGCACGGCCATGACTCTCGCGAAACACAATTGTGCCTCTCGCGGAAGCAAAGCCGTGACTCACGAAAGAAAAAAAACAAAAAACGCATTTTTTCCGTTTCCGAGAGGCACGGCCGTGACTCTCACGAAAGCACAACCATGCCTCTCGCGGAAGCAAAACCGTGACTCTCGCGAAAGAAAAAAAACAGAACACGCGTTTTTTTTCATTTCCGAGAGGCACGACCGTGACTCGCGAAAGCACAACTATGACTTCGCAAAAGAAAAAAACAGAAAACACATTTTTTTCATTTCCGAGAGGCACGGCCGTGACTCTCGCGAAAGAAAAAAAAGAAAACGCATTTTTTGCCCAAAAAAGTTCAAATTTTTTATCGAAAAGCTAAGGAAGACTGGTGGAAAACCAAAACATCGAAAAAAACCCGCTAAAAAGCCAAAAATGTGTGCGAAAAAAATCCAGAGAAAGCGTCCAGAGCGCGACACATGGCGAATGGCTGAGAGCGCATCAAGTGACACTGATCGCTGCGAGGCTCCTGAAGGAGCGCTCGTTAACTAGTTGCTCTCGGTATAACCCTCGTGGAACCCTCGTCCACGAGACCAATCGAGACGCGAAAGCCCATAACAGCCGCCAACACGGAAGCAAAAAAGGCCCAGCAACCGACATGGGCAGGCCCATATACAGCTAAGCACCGTAACAAAAATAACAACCATGCTCATAACCGACTTCACACACACACCGCGATTCACCAGGAGCTCTCAATTCATGGGAGCTTAGTATCTTTAGTGATACAACAGGCAGTGTGATAAATTTACCACCTATCAGGATCATCAGACCATATGTTACCTCCTAGCATGCATACACAGCAGGCACTAGAAAGTGGAAATGAACACACTCCCCGGAACCAGTCCCAGCACAAGCTTATACTCCAGCATGTAGCCAGTTCAATCAACATAGAGATATTTGAAAACATATGAACAGGAATTGAAAGCCCGGTTCATGAAACCCATCACAAAAGGGACTAAGGTGGATTTTCCCAGGTTTGAGGGGGCAGATCTAGTGGGATGGACTCGGCAATGTGACAAATATTTGCATATGGCTGCTGTAACTAAAGAATATAAGTTGTCTCTAGCTCAACTTTATACCCAAAATCTAAAAAGTGGTCGCGCAATGAATGGAGAGAACGAGCGACCGAACGAGAGCCGCTCGATCTCGTCCCGATCGATAGTGCGGTGTGTCCAGGTGTCCCCTGGTCGGCTGGTGGGGCCAAGCCGCTCGTACCCGTGCGTGGACCGGTTGCCTGGTCCGATTGCGCCGCGCCGCGCGAGATAAACCCCCCGTGGGACCCACATGTCATAGAGGATTAGGCAGTTCTCCAGCGTATTACCCGCTCGTGCGTAGTGGGTGGCGGTTTCGAATTTCGTGCCATTACCCCGTCCACCCCACCTCTCGCCACCCATTCCTCCTCTTTCCCCCTTTGCTTTCGCCGTTGGTTGGTGCTCGGAGGCAGTTCCAAATCCGCCGGGTTGTGGTCGACGGCGGGGCGCGCCGCGAGGGTCGTCGTCCGCGGCGGCACAGGTACTGCTCCTATGCGTGCTCCTCGTCCCTGCTTGTTTCTCCACTCACCCGCCCTCCTTTTTTCTGGTGAGGTCACTCGTTTTCTGGTGAGGTCGCAGTCGTTGTCAGGGAGGTTGAGGTAGAGGTCGAACTCGAGGTCGCGGTCGGGGTTAGGGAGGTCGACCTCATTTTCCGGCGAGGTTGAGGTCGCCCCCGAGGACTACTTCGTTTGGGAAACTGCCGGATTGGCAGGGGTGGGCTAGGGTTGTGCTCATCCCGTCGTTTTTGCGTTGCAGTAGGGGGAGAGCTCGTGCATATACGTACGGGATGAGTGGTTTAGGGAGGATGAGTGGTTCGCGGCGATAGAGCCTCGTCTGTGGATTGTAGCCTCGTGGTGGATCTGGTGTTTTTTATGAGTGTTTTCCCCCGTGGTGTGCAACTCTGTTGCCCCTTGCGTGCAAATTAGGAGCAGTGGTAGACAGTTTTTGAGATAATATAGCCAATCTGCCAGCCTTGTGGTGGTTCTCCTAGGTCATGTGTTTCCCCCTGTTGTGTGCAATTAGGGACCATTACCTGTGCAAATTAGTACCTATGCTTGCCAATTTCCCAATATTCTCTATCCAAGCTGCCAGCCTTTGTTTTTGATCTGGTGGTCCGTGTGTTTTCCCGCTGCTTTGTGCAACTAGGAACCCTTGTTTGTGCAATTTAGCACCAATGCTTGCCAATTTTTGCAATTTAGTGTACCCAATCTGCCAGCCTTGTGGTGGATGTGCTGGTCCACGTGTTTTTATTCGGTTGTGTGCAAATAGAGATCATCACTTGTGCAAATTAGTACCAATGGTTGACAATTTTCCAATATAGTCTACTGATTTTTCTGCCAGCCTTTGTGCTGGATATGGTTGTTCGTGTGTTTTCCCCTGGTGTGTGCAACTGGGGCCTCTTGATTGTGCAAATTAGTACCAATGCTTACCAATTCTCCAATATAGTCTACCCAATTCGCAGTCTTTGTTGTGGATGTGGTTGTTCATGTGTTTTTGCCTGATGTGTGCAAATAGGGACCCTTATTTGTGCAAATCAGTACCAATGCTTGCCAATTTGGAATATATTATACCCAATTGTTTTGTTGGATATATTTTCTGTTGGCTATGCATTTTTTGTTTGTCTCAGTTGCACAAGTTATCATAATGAGCTTGTTGCCTTTAGTTAACTATTTTCTACCTAGTTATTACTTGCCAAAGTTAAACTTAGTTGGCTTATATGCTGTCCAGTTTGCACAAGGTTGACTGCCCAGTTGGATGCATCACTGTAGTAGTTGGTTGTCCACATGTTTTATAGTTGGTTGTCCACATGTTTTCTGCAGATCAAAGCACCCTTCTATGATTTCTCTAGTTTGTTTGTGCATCTTCTAACTATGTTTTCTTTTGTTATTTTCCCCCCGCAGGGAAAAAATGGTTATAATAGGAGGAGATGCGGATGGCAATGAAGACGATGTATTTTTTTCACATTTTCTGTGTTTTTAGTTGTTTTCAACTTATGCATGTACGTTAACGTCCTTTTTTCATGTTTTCTTTTGGTTCCTTAATCAGCGTTCTGGAAGTCAGTCGCTTCGCCAGAACTCGAAGCGTCCTGCTAATCGCCAGCCACGATCTGCGCGGAGTGTTCAGCAGGGAGAGGAAGTTGCGGTAAGTGGCATGCTGATGACACAAGCCCCTTCTTTTGGTTTTGTTTGGATCATATAACATTTTTTTTGTTTTTCCCCATGCTCATGTTTTTTTTTAGGATGCTGATCAAGTTTTGTTGTAAAGCGGACTAGACGTGCAGCACTTGGAAAGGGAGCTGAGTCATCTTCTAGGGTAAGTAAATTCTTGAATATAAGTGTTTCTCGCTTTTTAGACGCTGATGAAATTATGCTGTCATTGGCACCACCATTTTTGTTTTTAGTTGGTCAATAACAACCGTGTAGTTGACATCTCTGGTCATATTGATCCAAATACAGTTGACATTAGTTGGCATCTTGTAGTTGAAAAGTTGGCATCTTATAGTTGACATCAGTGGTCAATTTGTTGTGCAGGCAGCAGTTGCTGGAGGAGCTGTCACATCTTCCGCAGCAGGTGCTGAGGTATGTGTTTTGTGTGTGTTTATGAGCTATTGAACAGTTCCTTGCAAACCTTTTTTTTAGTTGTTGTTATCTTGTTGCAATATCATTTCTTATCATTGCACATCCCCTGGAACTTTTTGTAGTTGTCAGGTCTAGTATATTTTCTTAGTTTTTTTGCAGGTTGCATACTACTAGTCTTCAGTTGTCATCATGAGCTTTATTAGTTGCACAAAAACATCATATTAGTTGGCATGATCCATTTTATGTTTATATGGTTTTTGCAATACTGTTCCAAATGATGATTGCTAGTTTTTTCATTCCTGTTTTTCTGTTTGTGTTTAATGTTTCCTTAATGTTTTTATTTTCTCATCAATAAGCCAGCGGTGGAGTTGAGGTGGCTCCAGGGGAAGGTGTGGAGCGGCCATCATAAGTGGGCAGGATAAGGGCATCACCAGGGCGGTTTGAAAAGTTCAACGGCTCTCTATCCCCACCGCAGAAGTCTGAGCTAGTGTCGAGGTTGTTCGGGGGTCTGTTGAACTTATCAGACACACTTCCAGCGGACCTCAGTAAGTTCCTGGTGCAGTCCTACCATCCAGAGAGCTCTAAAATGGTTTTCCCAGGAAGGGGAAGGATCCGTGTCGATGCTGACAGTGTTCACAGGGTATTTGATCTCCCAAACAGGGGTCAAAAAGTCATATATTTAGTTGACAAGGATGCTACTAGGAGATTCAGAGAGGCTTTCAACATAACAAGAAATTCTCATCCCTAGATCAGTACATGGTGCAAGATGATTAAGGATGTGGGTGGAAGAACGGATGACGCATTCTTTATGGCCTGGCTTGCGGTTGCCTTCAGCACTTTTCTAGCACCAACCACGGCCCTGAAGCTCAGCCCAAAGTGCTACGGACTTGTGCTAGATCATGAAATGCTCAAGAACACAAACATCTTCCTCCTTATAGTAGAACACATAAATGAAGCTTTCCAGAACATGGACCAGGAGAAGCAAACCGTCTGCTCCTGCTTGTATCACTTGATGGTTAGTGAAAACGACCACTTCCACATGTTCTTCTTCTTTTGTGCAGTTATAGTTTGCTGAAATACTCCTCATAATAACTGAACTTTGGCTTTTCCTTTGTTGAGTCTGGTGCAGATACTATACCTTGATGCGCTCATCCATGATATCCCAGTAAGCAACTGCGTGATACGTGCGAATGCATGGGATAGTATTCTAATTGCCAAGGTGATCAAGAAGGACACGATCTCTCCTGGTGTGTTCGGCAAATTACAAGTGAGTTATCTTTGTTTTTTCCAACAGTGTCTTCTTTTTATGTTCTTTTGATGTCTGGTCACTTTTTTGGAAATTGCACAAAAAACTGTCAACAGTTGGCACAACAATGCATGTAGTTGCACAGCTTGTAGCTTTAAGTTTGGCATCTACACACATGTTCATTTTTAATTGGCACACCATCTGTTTTAAGTTGCACAGTTTTACTTATCTTGTTGCACAGATGTGTGATAGCAGTTGGTAGAAACTTTTTTTAGGTGCCATGTGGGTTGCACAGTTTTTGTGTCTTTGTTCAGTTGCATATATGTAGAATCGAATTGTCAACCCAGTATCTTGTTGTAGTTGCACATGTTATAATGTTTGGTTTCGTTCAACACACAAATCTGTCTTGATAACCTTGTTCTTTTCTTTTTATCTTTTTTACATCAGCTTAAAGAGGAGTATAGAGGCACGGAGCAGACACCACTGTTTGGTGGTATTTTGCAAGCTGAAGCATTCGTGGCATCCAAGTTACCAATAACCTACAATCCGCAGGTTAGTCTTTTGCATACAGAAGTTTCTATCAGTTACCAACATTTTCTTTTGGCTGGGATGTATGTTCAGTTGCACATATATGAAGGAAATATGCCCTAGAGGCAATAATAAAGTTGTTGTTTATTTCCTTATTTCATGATAAATGTTTATTATTCAAGCTAGAATTGTATTAACCAGAAACATAATACATGTGTGAATACATAGACAAACAGATTGTCACTAGTATGCCTCTACTTGACTAGCTCGTTGAATCAATGATGGTTATGTTTCCTAACCATAGACATGAGTTTCCATTTGATTAACGGGATCACATCATTAGAGAATGATGTGATTGACATGACTCATTCTGTTAGCTTAGCACATGATCGTTTAGTTTACTGCTATTGCTTTCTTCATGACTTATACATGTTCCTATGACTTTGAGATTATGCAACTCCCGATTACCGGAGGAACACTTTATGTGCTACCAAACGTCAGAACGTAACTGGGTGATTATAAAGGTGCTCTACAGGTGTCTCCAATGGTACTTGTTGAGTTGGCATAGATCGACACTAGGACTTGTCACTTCGATTGTCAGAGAGGTATCTTTGGGCCCTCTCGATAATGCACATCACTATAAGCCTTGCAAGCAATGCAACTAATGAGTTAGTTGCGGTATAATGCATTATAGAACGAGTAAAGAGACTTGCCAGTAACAAGATTGAGCTAGGTATTGAGATACCGACGATCGAATCTCGGCCAAGTAACATACCGATGACAAAGGGAACAAGGTATATTGTTATGCGGTTTGACCGATAAAGATCTTCGTAGAATATGTAGGAACCAATATGAGCATCCAGGTTCCGCTGTTGGTTATTGACCGGAGACGTGTCTCGGTCATGTCTGCATAGTTCTCGAAACCATAGGGTCCGCACGCTTAAAGTTCTATGACAATCGGTATTATGAGTTTTTGTGTTTTGATGTACCGAAGGTAGTTCGGAGTCCCGGATATGATCACAGACATGACGAGGAGTCTCGAAATGGTCGAGACATAAAGATCGATATATTGGATGACTATGTTCGGACACCAGAAGGGTTCCGGGAGGTTTCGGACATATACCGGAGTACCGGGGGTTACCAGAACCCCCCCCCCCCCCGGGAAGCTATTTGGCCTTATGGGCCTTAGTGCAAAAGAGAGAGGGAAGCCAGGAGGTGCCGCGCGGCCCCCCTTGCCCCAATCCGAATTGGACAAGGGGAAGGGGTGGCGGCCCCCCTCTCCTTCCTTCTCTCCACCTACTCCTTCCCCCTTCTCCTTCTTGGAATAGGAAAGGGGGGACAAACCTACTTGGAGTAGGATTGCCCCCCCCCCTTGGGCGCGCCACTCCCTTGGCCGGCCCTCTCCTCCTCCCCCCCCTTATATACGGGGGCAGGGGGCACCCCAAAGACACAACAATTGATCTGTTGATCTCTTAGCCGTGTGCGGTGCCCCCCTCCACCATAATCCACCTCAGTTATATTGTAGCGGTGCTTAGGCGAAGACCTGCGTCGGTAGCTTCATGAACATCGTCACCATGCCGTTGTGCTGACGAAACTCTCCCTCGAGCTCTACTGGATCGTGAGTTTGCGGGATGTCACCGAGCTGAATGTGTGCTGAACGCGGAGGTGTCGTATGTTCGGTGCTGAGGATCGGTCGATCATGAAGACGTACGACTACATCAACCGTGTTGTTATAACGCTTCCGCTTAACGGTCTACAAGGGTACGTGGACGACACTCTCCCCTCTCATTGCTATACATCACCATGATCTTGCGTGTGCATAGGAATTTTTTTTGAAATTACTACGTTCCCCAACAGTGGCATCCGAGCCAGGTTTATGCGTAGATGTTATATGCATGAGTAGACCACGAGTGAGTTGTGGACGATACAAGTCATACTGCTTACCAGCATGTCATACTTTGGTTCGGCGATATTGTTGGATGAAGCGGCCCGGACCGACATTACGCGTACGCTTACGCGAGACTGGTTCTACCGACGTGCGTTGCACACAGGTGGCTGGCGGGAGTCAGTTTCTCCAACTTTAGTTGAACCGAGTGTGGCTACGCCCGGTCCTTGAGAAGGTTAAAACAGCACTAACTTGACAAACTATCGTTGTGGTTTTGATGCGTAGGTAAGAACGGTTCTTGCTCAGCCTGTAGCAGCCACGTAAAACTTGCAACAACAAAGTAGAGGACGTCTAACTTGTTTTTGCAGGGCATGTTGTGATGTGATATGGTCAGGGCATGATGTTATATTTTATTGTATGAGATGATCATGTTTTGTAACGGATTTATCGGCAACTGGCAGGAGCCATATGGTTGTCGCTTTATTGTATGCAATGCAATCGCCCTGTAATTGCTTAACTTTATCACTAAGCGGTAGCGATAGTCGTAGAAGCAATAGTTGGCGAGACGATAATGATGCTACGATGGAGATCAAGGTGTCGCGCCGGTGATGATGGTGATCATGATGGTGCTTTGGAGATGGAGATCTGAGGCACAAGATGATGATGGCCATATCATATCACTTATATTGATTGCGTGTGATGTTTATCATTTATGCATCTTATTCTGCTTTGTTTGACGGTAGCATTATAAGATGATCTCTCACTAAATTTCAAGGTAAAAGTGTTCTCCCTGAGTATGCACCGTTGCCAAAGTTCGTCGTGCCGAGACACCACGTGATGATCGGGTGTGATAAGCTCAACATTCATCTATAGCGGGTGTAAGATAGTTTTACACACACAGAATACTCGGGTTAAACTTGACGAGCCTAGCATATGTAGATATGGCCTCAGAACACTGAGACTGAAAGGTCGAGCGTGAATCATATAGTAGATATGATCAACATAGTGATGTTCACCATTGAAAACTACTCCATTTCACATGATGATCGGTTATGGTTTAGTTGATATGGATCACGTGATCACTTAGATGATTAGAGGGATGTCTATCTAAGTGGGAGTTCTTAAGTAATATGATTAATTGAACTTAAATTTAATATGAACTTAGTAACCGATAGTATTTTGCTTGTCTATGTTATTGTAGATAGATGGCTCGTGTTGTTGTTCCGATGAATTTTAATGTGTTCCTTGAGAAAGCAAAGTTGAAAGATGATGGTAGCAATTAACAGACTGGGTCCGTAACTTGAGGATTATCCTCATTGCTGCATAGAAGAATTACGTCCTGGAAGCACCGCTAGGTGCCAAACCCACTGCAGGAGCAACGCTAGATGTTATGAACCTCTGGCAGAGCAAAGCTAATGACTACTCAATAGTTCAGTGTGCCATGCTTTACGGCTTAGAACCGGGACTTCAACGACGTTTTGAACGTCATGGAGCATATGAGATGTTCCAGGAGTTGAAATTAATATTTCAAGCATTGTTGAGGAAATCGTTAACTGGTAACTGCTCGGTTGACTGGCGAGTAGGGGATTAATAGACTAATCGGCAAGTTAATCGGTCATTTAATCAATTAATCGGATGATTTATCAGTTTATCGGCTACTCGGTGACCCTGTGAGTAGGGATTAATCGGCAAGTTAACTGGTTAATCGGATGAATTCTTGAACAGGGATTTCAAGCAAATGCCCGGATTGAGAGATATGAAGTCTCTAATAAGTTCTATAGATGCAAGATGGAGGAGAATAGTTTTGTTAATGAACATATACTCAGAATGTCTGGGTACCATAACCACTTGACTCAGCTAGGGGTTAATCTTCCGGTTGATAGTGTCATTGACAGAGTTCTTCAGTCACTGCCACCAAGCTACAAGAGCTTCGTGATGAACTATAATATGCAAGGGATGGATAAGATGATTCCCGAGCTCTTCACAATGCTAAAGGTTGCGGAGGTAGAAATCAAGAAGGAGCATCAAGTGTTGATGGTCAACAAGACCACCAGTTTCAAGAAAAAGGGTAAAGGGAAGAAGAAAGGAAACTTCAAGAAGAACGGCAAACAAGTTGTTGCTCAAGAGAAGAAACCCAAGTCTGGACCTAAGCTTGAGACTGATTGCTTCTACTGCAAAGGGACTGGTCACTAGAAGCGGAATTGCACCAAGTATTGCGGATAAGAAAGATGGCAAGGTGAACAAAGGTATATGTGATATACATGTTATTGATGTGTACCTTACTAGAGCTCGCAGTAGCACCTGGGTATTTGATACTGGTTCTGTTGCTAATATTTGCAACTCGAAACAGGGACTACGGATTAAGCGAAGACTGGCTAAGGACGAGGTGACGATGACGATGTGAGTGGGAAATGGTTCCAAAGTCGATGTGATCGCCGTCGGCACGCTACCTCTACATCTACCTTCGGAATTAGTTTTAGACCTAAATAATTGTTATTTGGTGCCCGCATTAAGCATGAACATTATATCTGGATCTTGTTTGATGCGAGATTGTTATTCATTTAAATCTGAGAATAATGGTTGTTCTATTTATATGAGTAATATCTTTTATGGTCATGCACCCTTGAAGAGTGGTCTATTTGTGTTGAATCTCGATAGTAGTGATACACATATTCATAATGTTGAAGCCAAAAGATGTAGAGTTGATAATGATAGTGCAACTTATTTGTGGCACTGCCGTTTGGGTCATATTGGTGTAAAGCGCATGAAGAAACTCCATACTGATGGACTTCTGGAATCACTTGATTATGAATCACTTGGTACTTGCGAACCATGCCTCATGGGCAGAATGACTAAAACGCCGTTCTTCGGAACAATGGAGCGAGCAACGGATTTATTGGAAATCATACATACTGATGTATGTGGTCCAATGAATATTGAGGCTCGCGGCGGGTATCATTATTTTCTCACCTTCACATATGATTTGAGCAGATATGGGTATATCTACTTAATGAAACATAAGTCTGAAACACTTGAAAAGTTCAAAGAATTTCAGAGTGAAGTGGAAAATCATCATAACAAGAAAATAAAGTTTCTACGATCTGATCGTGGAGGAGAATATTTGAGTTACGAGTTTGGTCTACATTTGAAACAATGTGGAATAGTTTCTCAACTCATGCCACCCAGAGCACCACAGCGTAATGGTGTGTCCGAACGTCGTAATCGTACTTTACTGGATATGGTGCGATCTATGATGTCTCTTACTGATTACCGCTGTCGTTTTGGGGTTATGATTTAGAGACAGCTGCATTCATGTTAAATAGGGCACCATCGAAATCCGTTGAGATGACTCCTTATGAATTGTGGTTTGGCAAGAAACCAAAGTTGGCGTTTCTTAAAGTTTGGGGTTGCGATGCTTATGTGAAAAAGCTTCAACCTGATAAGCTCAAACCCAATCGGAGAAATGTGTCTTCATAGGATACCCAAAGGAAACTATTGGGTACACCTTCTATCACAGATCCGAAGGCAAGACATTGGTTGCTAAGAATGGATCCTTTCTAGAGAAGGAGTTTCTCTCGAAAGAAGTGAGTGGGAGGAAAGTCGAACTTGATGAGGTAACTGTACATGCTCCCTTATTGGAAAGTAGTTCATCACAAAAACTGGTTCCTGTGACACCTACACCAATTAGTGAGGAAGCTAATGATGTTGATCATGAAACTTTAGATCAAGTTACTACTGAACCTCGTAGCTCAACCGGAGTAAGATCCGCACCAGAGTGGTACGGTAATCCTGTTCTGGAGGTCATGTTACTTGACCATGACGAGCCTACGAACTATGAGGAAGCGATGGTGAGCCCAGATTCCGAAAAATGGCTTGAAGCCATGAAATCTGAGATGGGATCCATGTATGAGAACAAAGTGTGGACTTTGGTTGACTTTCCCGATGATCGGCAAGCCATCGAGAATAAATGGATCTTCAAGAAGATGACTGACGCTGACGGTCACATTACTGTCTACAAAGCTCGACTTGTTGCGAAAGGTTTTCGACAAGTTCAAGGAGTTGACTACGATGAGACCTTCTGACCTGTAGTGATGCTTAAGTCCGTCCAAATCATGTTATCAATTGCCGCATTTTATGATTATGAAATTTGGCAAATGGATGTCAAGACTGCATTCCTGAATGGATTTTTGGAAGAAGAGTTGTATATGATGCAATATGAAGGTTTTATCGGTCCAAGAGTACTAAAAAAGTGTGCAAGTTCCAGCGATCCATTTATGGACTGGTGCAAGCCTCTCAGAGTTGGAATAAACGTTTTGATAGTGTGATCAAAGCATATGGTTTTATACAGACTTTTGGAGAAGCCTGTATTTACAAGAAAGTGAGTGGGAGCTCTGTAGCATTTCTAACATTATATGTGGATGACATATTGTTGATTGGAAATGATATAGAATTTCTGGATAGCATAAAAGGATACTTGAATAAGAGTTTTTCAATGAAAGACCTCAGTGAAGTTTCTTATATATTGGGCATGAAGATCTATAGAGATGGATCAAGACGCTTAATTGGACTTTCACAAAGCACATACCTTGATAAAGTTTTGAAGAAGTTCAAAATCGATCAAGCTAAGAAAGGGTTCTTGCCTGTGTTACAAGGTGTGAAGTTGAGTAAGACTCAATGCCCGACCACTGCAGAAGATAGAGAGAAAATGAAAAGTGTTCCCTATGCTTCAGTCATAGGCTCTATCATGTATGCAATGTTGTGTACCAGGCCTGATGTGTGCCTTGCTATTAGTTTAGCAGGGAGGTACCAAAGTAATCCAGGAGTGGATCACTGGACAGCGGTCAAGAACATCCTGAAATACCTGAAAAGGACTAAGGATATGTTTCTCGTTTATGGAGGTGACAAAGAGCTTGTCGTAAATGGTTACGTCGATGCAAGCTTTGACACTGATCCAAATGATTCTAAATCGCAAACCAGATACGTGTTTATATTGAACGGTGTAGCTATCAGTTGGAGCAGTTCTAAACAAAGCGTTGTGGCAGGATCTACGTGTGAAGTGGAGTACATAGCTGCTTCGGAAGCAGCAAATGAAGGAGTCTGGATGAAGGAGTTCATATCCGATCTAGGTGTTATACCTAGTGCATCGGATCCAATGAAAATCTTTTGTGAAAATACTAGTGCAATTGCCTTGGCAAAGGAATCCAAATTTTACAAGAGAACCAAACACATCAAGAGACGCTTCAATTCCATCTGCGATCAAGTCCAGGTGGGAGACATAGAGATTTGCAAGATACATACGGATCTGAATGTTGCAGACCCATTGACTAAGCCTCTCTCACGAGCAAAACATGATCAGTACCAAGGCTCCATGGGTGTTAGAATCATTACTGTGTAATCTAGATTATTGACTCTAGTGCAAGTGGGAGACTGAAGGAAATATGCCCTAGAGGCAATAAAAAGTTATTATTTATTTCCTTATTTCATGATAAATGTTTATTATTCATGCTAGAATTGTATTAACCGGAAACATAATACATGTGTGAATACATAGACAAACAGATTGTCAGTAGTATGCATCTACTTAACTAGCTCGTTGAATCAATGATAGTTATTTTTCCTAACCATAGACGTGAGTTGCCGTATGATTAACGGGATAACATCATTAGAGAATGATGTGATTGACATGACCCATTCCGTTAGCTTAGCACATGATCGTTTAGTTTACTGCTATTGCTTTCTTCATGACTTATACATGTTCCTATGACTATGAGATTATGCAACTCCCGATTACCGAAGGAACACTTTGTGTGCTACCAAACGTCACAACATAACTTTATGCATCTACACTTGTTGAGTTGGCATAGATCGACACTGGGATTTGTCACTTCGATTGTCAGAGAGGTATCTTTGGGCCCTCTCGATAATGCACATCACTATAAGCCTTGCAAGCAATGCAACTAATGAGTTAGTTGCGGTATAATGCATTATAGAATGAGTAAAGAGACTTGCCAGTAACAAGATTGAGCTAGGTATTGAGATACCGACGATCAAATCTCGGGCAAGTAACATACCGATGACAAAGGGAACAACGTATATTGTTATGTGGTTTGACCGATAAAGATCTTCGTAGAATATGTAGGAACCAATATGAGCATCCAGGTTCCGCTATTGGTTATTAACCGGAGACGTGTCTCGGTCATGTCTGCATAGTTCTCGAACCCGTAGGGTCCGCATGCTTAAAGTTCTGTGACGATCAGTATTATGAGTTTTTGTGTTTTGATGTACCAAAGGTAGTTCGGAGTCCTGGATATGATCACAGACATGACGAGGAGTCTCGAAATGGTCGAGACGTAAAGATCGATATATTGGATGACTATGTTCGGACATCAGAAGGGTTCCGGGAGGTTTCGGACATATACCGGAGTACCGGAACCCCCCATCCCGGAAGCTATTCGGCCTTATGGGCCTTAGTGGAGAAGAGAGAGGACAGCCAGGAGGTGGCGCGCGGCCCCCCTTGCCCCAATCCGAAGTGGACAAGGGGAAGGGGCGGCGGCCCCCATCTCCTTCCTTCTCTCCACCTCCTCCTTCCCCCTTCTCCTTCTTGGAATAGGAAAGGGGGGGCAAACCTAATTGGAGTAGTATTGCCCCCACTTGGGCATGCCTCTCCCTTGGCCGGACCTCTCCTCCTCCCTCTCTTATATACGGGGGCAGGGGGCACCCCAAAGACACAAGAATTGATCTGTTGATCTCTTAGCCGTGTGCGGTGCCCCTTCCACCATAATCCACCTCGGTTATATCGTAGCGGTGCTTAGGCGAAGCCCTGCGTCGATAGCTTCATCAACACCGTCACCACGTCGTCGTGCTGACGAAACTCTCCCTCGAGCTCTACTGGATCATGAGTTCGCGGGACGTCACCGAGCTGAACGTGTGCTGAACGTGGAGGTGCCGTATTTTCGGTGCCGAGGATCGGTCGGTCGTAAAGACGTACGACTACATCAACCGCGTTGTTATAACACTTCTGCTTAACGGTCTACGAGGGTACGTGGACGACACTCTCACCTCTCGTTGCTATACATCACCATGATCTTGTGTGTGCGTAGGATTTTTTTTTGAAATTACTACGTTCCCCAACAATATATGCCTTTTTAGTTGCGAGAATACAGGATTTAGTTGGTTGGGATGTATGTTCAGTTGCACATATAATATTTTGTAGCTGCACATGTTCTTTCGACAGTCAATGTGTTCATTTGCAACCAATGACATCAACTTGGCAGAATGCATGTTTAAGTTTTGGCCACAATGCATGTGTAGTTGGATAGAATCATGTTTTTGGTTGGCCAGAAAATGTGTCTTAGTCGGGTTGCTTAACACATCATGGTCATTTACAGACATTTTTACTTTTTATTTTTTTTTCTAACTGAATCAGTACTAAATCTTTTTTTGTGTTGATGCAGAAAAAGGCAAAGATTGCCAAAGTGGTTAATGACCTGTGCAAGGCTGTGACTGAACAGGTTGGCACCTTCATTGAAGCAGTTGCCAAGATCGATGACGAGGAGCCGGATATTGATCCCTACGTACAGCGGCCATCAATGGGAACCGGGACGGCACGCCGTGCTCCAAAAAGAAAGAGACGGGGTTCAACTATACAAGAAGAAGAAGAGTTTGTTGAGGAGGAGTGAGAAGAAGATGAGGAAATGGAAGCAGCGATAGATGTTGACGATGACGAGGACACAGATGCGGATGAATCAGAGGAGGAGGACAAGGAGGAGGATGACAAAGAAGAAGATGCAGAGGAGGAGGATGAGGAGGATGAGGAGGAAGAGGAGGACAAATAAGAAGAGGACAAAGGAGAGGAGGAGGACAAGGAAGAAGATAGTGAGACAGAGGAGAAGGAAGAAGAAGATGAGGCCAAAGAGGGGGACGGGGACAAAGGTGCAGAAGTTGATGGCAGTCAGGGGGAAGAAGGCAAAGGTGCAGCAGTTGATGGCAGCCAAGGGGAAGAAGATGACGATGAAGAAGACGAGGATGGTGATGATCAAGGGGGATCCAATGGAGGAAGAGACAGCAGCGATGATGATGATGACAACGCCCCTGGTTCTGGTGGTACAGGCGACAACACATCCAGGAGGACTAGGAGCTCTGCCACCCCTGCCAACAGCAGCAATTCATTGAGCAGTAGGAGCACACTACAGATGTTGATTGACAAAACTTGCTGGGAAGACAAGGATTTTGCGAAGTCAAAGAAAAATGACGAAGCAGAGTCTCAGGGCAGCATTGATATGTTCAAGCTCTGCGACTTGAAGCCAGCTTTGCCAACCAGCTTTCCCATGCCAAATTTTAGTCACAAAGAGATGTGTGAGAAGATCGACTTTGCCATTGATCAGAGCATGTTTGAGGGAGTCTTGGATTAGGGGGTCTCCGGACAGCCATACTATATCCTTTGGCCGGACTGTTGGACTATGAAGATACAAAATTGAAGACTTAGTCTCGGGTCCGGATGGGACTCTACTTGGCGTGGAAGGCAAGCTAGGCAATACGGATATGTATATCTCCTCCTTTGTAACCGACCTTGTGTAAACCTAGTCCTCTCCGGTGTCTATATAAACCGGAGGGTTTTAGTCCGTCGGACAACATACAATCATACCATAGGCTAGCTTCTAGGGTTTAGCCTCTCCGATCTCGTGGTAGATCTACTCTTGTACTACCCATATCATCAATATTAATCAAGCAGGACGTAGGGTTTTACCTCCATCAAGAGGGCCCGAACCTGGGTAAAACATCGTGTTCCCTGCCTCCTATTACCATCCGCCTTAGACGCACAGTTCGGGACCCCCTACCCGAGATCCGCCGGTTTTGACACCGACATTGGTGCTTTCATTGAGAGTTCCTCTGTGCCGTCGCCAGAAGGAAGGATGTCTCATCTTGTCTTTAAAGATGGTACTACTGTTGGGGGGGCTTTGGCTGTCGGCCAAACTCTTCGGCTAGGCGGGTTCATTATGACTGCCTGTTCGGTTGCCGCGCCAACGATGAATTCTCGGGTCATCGAAAACAGCCTCCATGTCAAATCGGCACTCGCCGAACAGATGGATCCAATGGAGCTCTCCTCCTTAAACGAGCTATTGGATCGCATCGCCGCCTTGGGAGTCGCTATGGACTATGATCGGATTGGGCTTAAACCCGATCAAAGGGAGATTAATTCTCCACTGGTCACCCATCATATTGCAGTGGTGGAGGAACAATGCGGCGACCTTTCCTCTATCCCGAGGACCAAATATGTCCGGATCCCCGAGCTCTCTGAGCCGGACGCCCGTTCGCGGGAGGACAACATCCAATCCCTGAACTTAGAGTCAGGCAGCGGACCAGGATTAGCGGGTAACATCCCAGAACCGGAACTTCCAAAACTGGAAACTCCTCGGCCCCTGGATCCCAGATCGGGTAGGGGTTTGGATTCAATTCCACCCACCCACCCAAACACAAGCGACCTTTCCCATATCAGGCAAGAGCCCTAGGAAACAGTACATCACTACTGGGCCAGATTCCTCCTTGCGATGAACAAGGTTAAGGACTGTCGCGAGGAAGACGCAATATTATTTTTCCGCAATAATTGCATGGACAAGGGAATCCTTAACGCCATAAATCGCCATGAGATAACACGCTTCGCTGACTTGGCGTCCATAGTACGAAAGTACTGTGCGATGGAAAGTGCCTGGAAAACCGAAACAAACTTTTGGGATAATCCGGCCCTGAACACAAACCCAGTCCGAAATAAAAGGGTGCATTATCACAATACACCCGGGTTAACTACCAAAAAGCAAAAACCCTCTACGGGGCAAGGAACCGTACTGGAGAGATGGCTCAATGGACCCTGCAACATTCATAGTACAGCGGATACAATACCAACGCACAGCCTTAGAGCATGTTGGATACTCCGGCAGGTGGCCAAAAGTGGTGAGGATCTACTTCTACCAAATACCGCAGAGCACCATCCCGTGGACAACAATACGGTGTTAACGGTCTTTGTGACCTTCGCGTCGAATAATAGACGCAAGCGAACACTCCGCAGCATGGCCGAAATCTGCCACGTAGCAGCAATAAATCCATGGAGTGACACGGCTATTACCTTCAATGCCAGTGAGGAACCTAAATTCCGAACAGCCCGAGCACCAGCCGCACTGGTCTGCAGTCCAATCATGGACGGCTTTCGACTCACCAAGGTACTCATGGACGGCGGCAGCGGATTAAACCTCATCTATGAGGAAACTCTTCAAAAGATGGAAATAGACTGGAGTCGCATTGAGCAAAGTAGCACAACCTTTAGAGGAATCATCCCTAGTCAGGAAGCACGCTGTGCTGGGAAAATCACACTAGATGTGGTATTTGGCACGTGGATAATTACAGGTCTGAAGAAATTGCATTCCAAGTGGCCCCGTTCAGCAGTGGTTATCACGCTCTTTTAGGACGGGAGGCATTCACAATCTTCCAAGCCGTACCCCATTACAGGTACATGAAGCTCAAAATGCCCGGGCCCAATGGAATCATCACTCTCGCCAGCGATCCGGACACAGCACTCCGCGCCGAAAACAAAATAGCCGCATTGGCCCTCGAGGCATTATCCGAAGCCCTCTCGGCCGAGGAATTAACTACACTACACTCCACAGTGGACAGGGACGATGTGATACTCGACAAGAGATCCAAGTCCACCTCTTTTAAACCAGCGGATGAAATAGTCAAATTCCAAGTCCACCCAACGGACCCTGCAAAAACAGCCTCCATCGGGGCACAGCTAAGCCCCGCTGTGGACGCCGCACTACGAGAGTTCCTGCGCGAGAACTAGGACATATTCGCCTGGCATCCCTCAGACATGCCAGGAATCCCACGCAGGCTAGCCGAGCATAGCCTCAATATCCTAAAGGGATTCAAGCCGGTCAAGCAAGCTCTTCGGCGTTTCTCCGAACCTAAGAGACAGGCCATGGGAAAGGAACTAGCCAAGTTATTGGAGGCCGGATTCATCAAAGAAATAAAACACTCGGACTGGCTAGCAAACCTGGTGATGGTACCAAAGAAGGACAAATCCTGGTGCCTTTGTGTCGACTTCAAAGACCTCAATAAAGCTTGCCCAAAGGATCCCTTCCCCCTCCCACGCATCGATCAAATCATTGATGCTACTGCAGGACACGAGTCATTGTGTTTCCTCGACGCATACTCTGGTTACCACCAAATCAAGATGGCGGAGTCCGACCAAGCCGCAACGGCATTCATCACACCATACGGTCCCTTCTGTTTTGACACAATGCCTTTTGGGCTCAAAAACGCCGGCGCAACATATCAACGCATGATTCAGACATGTCTGGAGAAACAAATCGGCAAAATAGTAGAGGCATACATAGACGATGTGGTCGTCAAAACCAAACACGTCGACTCTTTGATAGACGACTTGAGGCTCACATTCGACAACCTTCGAACATATGACATCAGCTCAATCCGGAAAAATGCGTTTTCGGCGTACCAGCCGGAAAGCTCTTGGGATTCATTGTCTCCAGTAGAGGTATTGAAGCTAATCCGGCCAAAATCCGAGTGTTGTCACAGTTGGCTACCCCAACAGACCTCAAACAAATCCAGAAGCTAGCTGGATGCGTGGCGGCTCTAAGCCGCTTTATCTCCCGCTTGGGAGAAAAGTCTTTACCCATTTATCGCCTCCTTCGGCGCACCGAACACTTCGAGTGGACAGACGTGGCCACAGCCAGATTGGAAGAAATAAAGGCCATTCTGGCAACCAACCTGATCCTGGCCGCACCAAACATCGGCGAACCAATGATGTTGTACATTGCGGCAACTCATCAAGTTGTAAGCGCGGTGCTCGTTGTTGAACAGGAAGCGGACGGACACAAATTCCCTCTTCAAAGGCCGGTATACTATGTATCCACTGTCCTCACTCCATGCAAATCACGGTAGCCGCATTACCAAAAAATAGCATATGCGGTATTCATGGCATCGCGGAAACTGCGACACTACTTTCAAGAGTGTTCGATTACAGTAGCCTCGAAAGTGCCACTTAATGATATTATCAACAACCGCAACGCTATGGTTCGGATTGCCAAATGGGCCATTGAGCTCGTCCCATTCGACATAACATACAAACCTCGCCGAGCCATTAAATCGCAAGTACTGGCCGACTTCGTCGCCGAATGGACGAAGGCCAAACTCCCTAAAGAGTACGGCGCATACTCCAATTGGATCATGCACTTCGACGGTTCTAAAATGCTGGCCGGTCTAGGGGTTGGCGTCGTCCAGACGTCCCCAACCGGAGATACCATTCGGTACATACTGCAAATATTGTATACAGATTCCAGCAATGCAGCCGAATACGAAGCTCTATTGCATGGTCTTCGGTTGGCAGTCTCCATGGGCATTCAACGCCTGGAGGTGCGTGGGTATTCAAACCTCGCAATATCCCAAATAAACGGAGATTTCGACGCCAAGGATCCGAAAATGGCGGCCTATCGAAATGTTGTCCTAAAAATGTCAGCTCGGTTCGAGGGACTCGAATTTCACCATGTGGCTCGGGAAAACAATCAGGCGGCGGATATCCTCGCCCACATCGGCGCAAAATGCGACATGGTCACCCCCAACATATTTCTGGAAAGGCTCTTCAAGCCATCCGTAGCATGGGAAGGGGACACCGGTAACAACAGTCCGGACCCGGCCAATATACCTGATACCGAACTCTCTGACACAATCGGAGGCTCCGCCACCGAAATAACACCTTCAGCCCACGAAATAATGGCCATTATTGCCCCATGGACAGAACCATTCCTGGCCTACCTAACTAGACAGGAACTTCCGAAGGACCAAAATGAGGCACATTGCATAGTGCGGCGATCCAAGGCCTATAGGGTCCATGAGGGAGAATTGTACAAGAAAAGCACTTCCGGAGTCCTTCAAAGGTGCATCTCCGAAGAGGAAAGGCGGAATCTTCTGGGAGAAATTCACGCCGGACTCGGCGGTCATCACGCCGCAGCCCGGGCTCTTGTAAGCAAAGCCTTCCGTACAGGATTCTATTGGCCAACGGCCCGGGCAGACGCACATGACTTGGTCCAACGTTGCGCCGGTTGCCAGCTCTTTGCAAATCAAAGCCACATGCCACCCACCGCCCTCCAAACAATCCCCATTACATGGCCCTTTGCGGTCTGGGGGCTTGACATGGTTGGACCCCTTAAAGGGGGAACCCACAAGAAAAAATACTTATTGGTCATGGTGGATAAATTCACCAAATGGATAGAGGCCAAACCGGTTAAAACAGCTGAATCTGGACCGGTGATAGATTTCATATCCGGGGTTGTACACCGTTATGGCGTCCCCCACAGCATCATCATTGATAATGGCACGAACTTCACGGCCGACGAGGTAAAACTCTGGTGCAGCAAAATGGGCATCAAGCTCAATTATGCCTCAGTCTATCACCCACAAACCAACGGTCAAGTCGAGCGAGCAAACGGTCTTATAATGAGTGGCATTAAACCTAGATTAGTGCGTTCCTTAATGGAGTCTAACACGCACTGGGTAGAGGAGCTTGACTCCATACTCTGGGGGCTGCGGACCACGCCGAATCGTAGTGCCGGATATACACCCTTCTTTATGGTGTACGGCGAAGAGGCAGTCTTGCCCTGTGACATGATTCATGACTCGCCTAGAGTGCGCATGTACGAAGAAAGAGAAGCCGAGCTCGATCGGCAGGACAGTCTGGACACCTTGGAGGAGGAGCGCGACGTAGCCAAAGCCCGTTCCGCATTTTACCAGCAACAGGCTCGCGGATACCAAAGCAGAGAAGTACGGGCCAAAACTTATAACGTTGGCGAACTAGTTCTACGCCTGCCGGATAAGAAAAAGAACAAGCTCGAGCCGAAATGGGAAGGTCCCTTCATTATTGACCAAGTTCTGACCGGTGGAGCTTACCGACTGCGGGATGCATCGACTAGTCGACTCGAGCCGAACCCATGGAACGCGGCCAGGCTCCGAAGATTCTACGCCCAGCACCGGACTCTATATGCGCTAGCCGCACTCTTCATACCTAGGGGGCTTCCTTCACAGAAGCTTAAATTATTTATCCGGGCTTCATGCCCAACACATGTGTTCTACTTCCGCATGTACCTTTTTTCACCATTATATGCATCGATATGACTTAAGTTTTGGCCAAGCTGGGTTGCCTGGCTCTTGTATTTATGCCCTACGTTCCCGTTAATTTGGCTAGGGCATAAGGGAAGCACCTCTGCGATTGTTACTGCCGGGTCAGCCGGATGTGTACCTCAGACTGGGTGAAGCCGAAGGCTAGCGTTCTTTAGGGAATATTCGGTCGGTGAACAAAAGATGATTTTTATTTATTGTCCATATCTGCCCCCAGATGCTTTCTCTGTGTTTCTTATCACAGTCCGAACATGCACTTTAGGGCATGCTTACCCAGGGAAAGGAACCCTTAACAGAACTATTCTCCCTGGAAGATGTTTCTTACTACCCATGTAATATAACATAACTAGTTGGGCACTTGTCTGATAAAGCACTAATGACCCCTACGCCCGGTCTCCACGCATACCCCGGTTTTATATAACTGAGCGGGTATTTGGATTCACTCCAGACTATCGGGCCCGGAGGTTGAAGCGAAAAGGTCCGCAACGACAAATGATCTACAATCCGGCTAGAAGGCATTATACATGTCACTTTAATTACATAGTCATGCGGATTGACTAAATTCCTCCTCTATACCATCCAACAGGCGGTCCAGCTTACAATCCTGTTGAGAATACTTTGTGGCTAATTCTACTTGCCCATAAACTAAGCTAACGGGGATCTCTTTTCCGTCGGGCCCCACAGGTCCGACCTCGGCCATGTGATTCGGGTCTGCCTTGGTATACCGTGTCTTCACCATGGCCCAGGCTTCTCTGGCACCTTGTCGGCAGGCTGATATCTTCCATAAACGGAAGCGCTGCCGTGCTCCCTTCAGCTTCTCCGCAAGCTCTGCAACACCTTCTGGTAGGGAGACGGACGGCCACAAGGCCTAGGCAATGCCCTGCATCACCAGCCGAACTTTGTTCGTGCAAATGTGACAGCTCGGACAGAAGATCACCCGCAGACCCGGGCATTTCCTCCGCGGGACGACCCGTCAGCATACCTACAGACATAACGCTGTTAGTCGACTTCTTCGCCAAACTCCTTTAGCAGGATTCGTTCAAGCACTTACTAAAATGTCGCGCCAAAGCCGCTTATTCTCCTTCTCGGAGTCCGCAAGCTGGCCCCGAACGTCTTTTAGTTCAATGCTCAACTTAACATTGGCATCTTGGAGACTGTTTTTCTCTAGCATAACCTTACTCAGCACGCTTTTGCCAGCCTCTAGCTGTCGCATAACATGCTGGTCCCCCAGACTTTCTCCGGACTCATCTGCAAAATCAATTGTTAGATCTGCAGACACGCCGCACACTATATGGTAACCACCATTCTTTAAAGTAAATGTTACCAGCGGGAGGCTTTTTCTGTTCCTGCAATGCGGCAAGAGCGGCCCCCAGTTGGGTCTTGCATTCCTCCAGCTCATGGGATAGCCTAGTATTCTTCTTTGTAAGAACCTGCACATTATAGATGATCCTTAAATCAGTTATGCTAACTGTTTCAAGTCTCAGGGGCTACTGATACATATAAATCGTCAGATTTACTCACCCGTACATCCTTTACATACTGATCCGTGGCTCTGGCTAGACCATCTTGAGCAGCACGGAGGTACGCCTCTCCAGAATTGAAGGCGTCGAACGCCTCTGGTGAGAAACAAGCGTCACGGAGTACGGCCCGGCAGCGCCTATGATTCATGGTGCTTTCCACTTCTGAGTTTGTAGCGGAAAATCTATCCGCATCCTCTGTCGGGGGATTATCCGGTGCCTGCCCCATATCGCCTTCCGCCTCTATGTCCGGTCCTGGTGCCCGACTGGTGGAAGCTTGATTAGCAGCATCGCCGGACATATTCCGACGAGCGTTCTTTCTGTTAAAGAAACGCGGGCGTCATTACATTTTGAGAAAGACGACAACCACTGAGCGGGGTTTTTCCTATACCTTTGCGCTGGCGTCTCCGTCCTGACCGCCTTCCTTTCTGGCCTACCCGGCCTCGGCACCTCTTATTGGCGAGTTGCCGCGGGTTCAGCAAGGCATCCCGAATGCCTTCCCTGTAAAAGATGCCATGTGTATATGGTGGGTGAAGTGCCTAAAAGGGGATCCTAGTTTTGGAGTTGGGACTTTTTGATTTTTCTTACCTGCGATGCAAGGAGCAGTCCGGGATAGTCGGCCGTAATGGCCACCGGGGCATCGTCGCAGCTTAACTGATAGAACTATCGGTCTATCATTTCCACGGAGATAACCGGATCTTCTTCGAGTCCAAAATCGATGGCCCGGTCAGGGTCCTCTGGTTGTGGAGAAGGGCTGCTGACCTCCTTTATGGCTTTTCGCAGTTCCTGCTGCAAGGTGGCCAGGAGAATACTTACGACTAAGTCGCGGGAAAAATGGGAGGAGGGAAATATAACTTACCCAGCTTGGAGGATTGTACATAGAGAATCCATCCCGTGGCTTGATGCGGGTGAACTCCTCTTCCTCGCCCTTGAACAGTTCGGACAGAATCTTCGCTAGAGCGGCAACATTGTCCGGGCCCTTATGCCCGCAGCGGGTGGCGTCATCTGCCCCGTTATAACACCACAAGGGGTGCCCACGATATTGGAGTGGCTGCACTCCCCGCATTATGCAAATCGACATAACTTCGATTATTGTCAATCTGGATCGAGCTAGTGCTTTGATCCGGTTCATCAGATAGAGAACTTCTCTGTTGTCTTCTGCCTGGGGGCTCCGTGGGCGCCAACTTCGGCGCTTCTTCTGAGGAGCATTGTTGAACTCGGGTAGACCCCGCCGAACAGGGTCCGGAAGGGGGACGTCCTCCATATAAAACCATTCTGAAGGCCAGTCTTCGGACGGCTTCTTCGGGGTACCGGACAAATATCCG
Organism: Triticum urartu; assembly: GCF_003073215.2. Taxonomy (NCBI): domain Eukaryota; kingdom Viridiplantae; phylum Streptophyta; class Magnoliopsida; order Poales; family Poaceae; genus Triticum; species Triticum urartu. The sequence goes on along the minus strand of NC_053026.1, from coordinate 462,041,535 downwards.
ATATCGGTGATGCACTATACTTCGGCTCCGCCCACTTGATAAAGTGATTCCCTCTGTGTGCGAGGGACAAGGCAAAATAGCCTTTTCCATAGCTCGAAATGAGCCTCGCAGCCCAGGAACAACTCGCAGAGAGCAACATAGCCGGCGATGTGTAGGATGGAGGTAGGGGTGAGATTGTGTAGTTGGAGGCCGTAGAACTCCAGGAGCCCGTGGAGGAACGGATGAATTGTAAATCCGAGTCCCCTTAGTAAGTAAGGAACAAGGCAAACCCGTTCCCCCATGGAGGGACAGGGAAAGTTCTCCGCTTGCTCCCCGCCATTGTAGGTGGCGAGCCCGGCTCGAACGGGCACCATGTACGCCGGAGGGAGAAATCCCTTAGTCTGCAGCTCGACTAATCGACTGTGCAGGACTGAACACCTCTCCCAATCACCGGGCTTAGGGCTACGGGGGCTGGAGGAGGAGCTGCGGAGGTCGGCCATGCTGGAATGGATCTTTCCGAAGCACGCTCTAATGAATTCTCGCTGGGGGAGGATGATATGGATTGGACCTAAGAATCCCCATCCCTTTAATAGACAATTTATTTATATGGCAAGGGGGGCGAATGTAAAAACGCCCTGGCTCCTTGTATTCATTCGACGCGTGGGAGATAGCCCTTATTGGGCACAGAAGCCAAGAGGTTCAACATTTATGGAGCCGGACACTAATTACGAACACTAGAAAGTTGGAGAAGAACCCGCCTTGCAATGCCGAAGACAACACTGCGCGCCGGACTCATCGTCATTGAAGCCTGGTTCGGGGGCTAGTGAGGGAGACCTGGATTAGGGGGTCTCCGGACAGCCGGACTATATCCTTTGGCCGGACTGTTGGACTATGAAGATACAAGATTGAAGACTTCGTCTCGTGTCCGGATGGGACTCTACTTGGCGTGGAAGGCAAGCTAGGCAATACGGATATGTATATCTCCTCCTTTGTAACCGACCTTGTGTAAATCTAGCCCTCTCCGGTGTCTATATAAACCGGAGGGTTTTAGTCCGTAGGACAACATACAATCATACCATAGGCTAGCTTCTAGGATTTAGCCTCTCCGATCTCATGGTAGATCTACTCTTGTACTACCCATATCATCAATATTAATCAAGCAGGACGTAGGGTTTTACCTCCATCAAGAGGGCCCGAACCTGGGTAAAACATCGTGTTCCCTGCCTCCTGTTACCATCCGCCTTAGACGCACAGTTCGGGACCCCCTACCCAAGATCCGCCGGTTTTGACACCGGCAATGTTCTTATCAAGTGACACTGAAAAGTATCAAATTGACATGGAGGAAGCAGGAAAGGGTCTTGACTGGGTTCATTCAAAGAAAAAATACAAGGAATATTTGAAGCAGCTTCCAGATCTAAGCTCCAGCAAGAGCAACGCAGCATCTGTTTCAAACCCTCACGTGGTCCAGAAGCGCAAAGCAGTTTCAATGAAGAAGAATCTGCAGTTGCGTCAAACCAAGGAGAAGATGGTGAGTGTAGATGCTGAAATAAATGTGGTCAAGGAAGCAGTGGTTCAAACTAATATGCCAACTGTACTGAGCAGAGAGCCAACCACCATCACAGGAGTTCAATAGATTAAGGGGAAGACTCCTCTTTCAGCGGTCCCACCTAAACCATCTAAGCAGAAAAAGATTGTCAAGTTTGCAAAAGGCACAAAGGGGGAACATGGCACAAAAGGTGTGGGGTTCAGAGATGAGACAGAACTGCATGCCGCAGCCATTGATGCAGGGGTGCCAAGTTGTGCTAGGTTGCTTCCAACTCAGACTGGAAAGATACCAACTATAGATACTAGTGTGCCAACTGATGTGTCAATTAGCAACGTATTCACACTCAAAACCACCACTGCTGCTCAGGAAGGCACCACTGCAACTGCAAGCCCCAAGGTGCCAACTCATATAGATACTACAATGCCAAAGACGAAAGGAGGTGATCAAACTGCCAAAGTGCCGTCCCCAAGAGCTAGCAGACAGCAGCCAAGCAAGCCTGCATCACCAAGAGCTGACTTTCAGCACTCATTAACACAAGAGGATGTCTTCAACATTATAAGTAGGTGCAAGCCTCCAAGGCCGCCAACTACAACACTATTGCGAACCAAGTCAGTGAATGATGCACCCGTGTATGCACCACAAGGAGATGCCCTGGGCCTTGAACCAATACGGAGATCAAACTCTTATAGCTTTCATGGTGACAGGTTCTGTGATGCACCATCTTTTGACCTCGGCATAGATGGTGATGCTCCAGCACCTGCTCCAGCAGCAAAAACAGTGTAAGCCGGTGCGGTTTCCATAGATGAGGGTGAGTTGGACCCATTAGCTGTGAATGAAGGATGTGTTGCTGCTGATGCTGGCAAGGCAATAGATCAAGAGCTAGATGTTGGATCACTAGACAATTGCCACACCCCGATATGCGCAGAACCAGAAGTTGGCATGAGTAGTTCTTCAGGACCACCTGTTGCACGAAGACAGAGGAGGGTAATAAGGCCTGCAGCATCTCAAAGGTCTCCATTCACTAACTACAACAAGAAGAAGACGTTCGGCTCCAATGAGGCAGCAACAAGCTTTACGCTGCCCTCACGTATTGGGTCAGGCATCACCCAGGAGAAAATGATGAGCTTACCAGGTAAGCCAACTCCCCACAGCCTACATACATATCTTTTTGAGTTTCACACGACCAGCCACTTAGTTGCACAGAAAGCATAGCATGTCGCACAGAACAGGTCTTTTAGTTGCACACTGTTTCGCTTTTAATTTCATACACATTTTTGTTGTTGTTATGACCCTTCGAGCTAACTTATCTTTTTATTTCTTTAAAAAAATTCAGCCCTGAGATTATCAGGTATGGTGCTTTCTGCATTTCTTTAAAGGAGTTAGTTGATTCCATGAAGCCGGTTCAATGGCTGTCAAGAATTGTTATTAAGACTGGAATCTTATACATCATGGATAACTTACCAGAAGGGTCAAAGAAGGTCGTTATGCCACTGAGGTTTTTTGTAAGTTTTTTCAAAACCTTTTTCCCCTCTTCTTTTTCTGTAGCGCTTTTGTTTACCAATTCAGGGAGTCCTTTCATCTAGTAAGGAGTTGAGGCATGCTTATAATCTCTGCAGACCAATTTACAGCAAGGGGTCCACAATGTGAATGAGATAAATAAGAAGTTTGATTACAAGAACCGTCTCGACAAGCAAGACTTGGTGAGTGATGTGCCCACATGATGCTTCTCTTTTGTTGGCACCCATAACATGTTCAGTTGCACATGACACATCTGTTAGTTGGCAAATACTTTGTTGCAACCTATTTTAACTTCACCAAGTCTTTTTACTATTTTTCTTAGCTATAGCGTGTATCTGTGTCTGAAATCATTCATGCTTGCAGGTCATGCTGCCAGTGCTCGAGTGCGTTGATGTAGCCAATAAGGAGGGAGGGAGGCATTATTGGGTCTTCAATATCAACTTGGGGGACGGACGCTTCGAAGTTCTTGATTCAAGCAGGACGCTGGACAACATTGAGTTGATGACCACCGCCTCTACCATCACGGGGGCAGTACGCCAGCTATGGAGGAAGCATTACCCAAAGTTCAGCATCGAGCACTTCCAGATTATTGACATTGACGTACCCAAGCAGCTCGGCAAGTAAGACACTAAGCATGGCATTCTTCTCAATGTCTTACCATCAATTTGTACTTTTTAAATTTTTCTAATTGTGCAATCTTTAGCTTTTTAAGACACGGTACTACTCTGCAATCCGTTTTTCATTTTTTATGAGTTTCTCATGGATTATCTAGTCAGTTGCACAGTGGCACATAAGTAGTTGCGCAGTGCCACACAAGCAGTTGCACAGTGCCACATAAGTAGTTGCACAGTGGAACATCGGTAGTTGCACAGTTGCATGGGGTGCATTATCTTTATTTTGGTTTTAATTTTCCATGACAAATTTTCTTTTTTTGCCCACATGCAGCAATGAGTGTGGGCTGTTCGCACTGCTTAACGCCACTGACTGGAACGGTAGCCAACTGCCCAACTACGACCCCAAGGAAGTACTCAACATCAGGAAGAAGTTGGCATATGATTGGGTCACCAGCCCGCACAACTCCGCTCCATGGAGGAAGTTGCTCAGATACGACAGGGACTAGGTCAATACTCTTTTTCTTTCTCTGCCCCATGGAGGAAGTTGCTGGTTTGCACAATTTTTGAGCAGATTTTGTTGTTGCACACTAGTAGTAATTCCATTTGCAACTCAATATCGTCACTTTTGTTGACACATTAGGAGCACTGGACATACAATTGTTCAACAACTAAATATTTAACCAGTTGCCAACAAAGGCACAAATAGCAACCTTTTTTACACAGTGCATGAACTAATTCAAGGAGCATAAATTAGATAAGAGAAATCATAGATGTTGAATGTGTCCACTTGGTCCCAACATTGCTCAAAAAACATCATTCTTTTCCTTTTTTGTCCCAAAGTTACAAACGATGAAAGAGAATCACATCAGTCTGAGTGGACACACACTAGCAGTGTGCTCTGTATATTGGCACTGGCTGCATTTGTTTTTCTTCTTTGGGTGTAGCTCCAGCGCCGATTTGTACCGTCGACTCTTTGCCCTACCCTTTGTAGTAGACCTTGGAGGATCCCTGGGCACAAAATCATCAGAAGCTTGTGCAGGGAATGCAGCCTCTAACAGGGTAGTAGGACCATCACGATCACCTGTGTAATAATCATATAAAAAGTTTAGTATTTTTTTGTTGTGCAACCAACATTGATGTTCTCTGCAACCACACAGCCCATGTTGTGCAACTAACTGGTTTCTGTGTGCAAGTTAAGTTGAAAAAAACACCTGTAGTAGCACGGCCCGTCATGGTACTTGGATTGTAATCACCTATGGGAAGAATAGGAAAAGCAAGCTAGTTTTTTATCTTGATGCTCAAACTAACATAGCGCACACAACTAGGTAGCATGTTCTGTGCAACTGGGCACTATGATGTGTGCAACTGAAGTCACACACCTAGTTTTGTTAGGAGTTGGGGAAGGTATTTACCTGGGTGATGAGCCCCCTGAGTACTGCTTGTAGGTCCATTGGGAGGAGCACGTGGGGCACTGCTTGTTGGGCCAGGCTGGGGAGGAGGTCTTTGAGGGTTGCCATCACCTATAGCCAGAACAGGACAAACAAGTTAGTTGTGTTATCTTTGATGCTCGAACTAACATAGCGTGCGCAACTAGGTAGCCTGTTCTGTGCAACTGGGCGCCATGATGTGTGCAACTGATGTTACACACCTAGTTAGATGGGGAGTTGGGGCAGGTAATTACCTGGACGATGAGCCCCCTGAGTGCTGCATGTAGGTCCATTGGGAGGAGCATGCGGGGCACTGCTTGTTGGGCCAGGCGGGGGAGGAGGTGGCGGAGCATGTCGTGTACGGCCAGGAGGTGGAGGAGGTCCTCGAGGGTTGCCATCACCTATAGCCAGAACAGGGAAAACAAGTTAGTTGCGTTATCTTGGTGCTTGAACTAACACAGCGTGCGCAACTAGGCAGCCTGTTCTGTGCAACTGGGCACCATGATGTGTGCAACTGAAGTTACACACCTAGTTAGATCAGGAGTTGGGGAAGGTAATTACATGGATGATGAGCCCCTTGAGTGATGCATGGAGGTGGAGGAGGTCCTCGAGGGTTGCCATCATCTGATGGCCCCATAGCAGCAGCTGTTTTTTTCTTTTTCTTGGACTTGTTCAGGTGGCCAATCTCAGTACGTGCTCCACGCATATGCTTTTATATTTTTTCCTGTGCTGCATCAGAGCCACTTGCAAACTTCGCCAGTTCCGAAATCGAATATCATGTTTCTCTCCCTTATCTGCTTCTTTGATTCAGGGGGCATTTCATCCGCTTGCTTATAGTCGGTCCCTGGCGCACTAGGGACAGCAGTAGGTGTCCACCGTCTTAGCATGTACCTTTTCGGTATGACATCAACTCCAAGATGGGTGAACACCTTGAGGATGTGGCAACAGAGCATGACGTCCTTGTCCATTTTGCGACATTCACACGAATAGGAACCCTCCTCCACCCTTGCCTGCACCAAGTAGTTTCGAGAACCATATTTGGCAACAAATTCCTGATTTGGTCTGAGCTCAAAAAGGTCAGCACCAACTAGGAACGCATTATAATGTCCAATCAGCACAAACTCTTCTCTGAACTTGCGGTAAAGGTCCCTAGTGTAGGTTTCGTAAGCTTGCCTCTCTAAGTTGGACCATAGCTCAATCTCAAGGTGTTCAGTCCTGTAATCATTACAGCCTTCCTTGGCAAGGACGTGGTTCTGAATTTTTTCATATTGCTTGACGAAGTTCAGCATTGATTTGTGTGGGTTCACATATCTTTTTAGGACGGCATTGAACCCCTCACTACGCTGTGTAGACTGCAGGAAGGGGAAGAACCTGTGTTTGAAGTAGCACAGCACCCAAGTTGACCTGTATTCATACAACTTCTCAAAGTGTGTGTGTGTCATAGCCTCGTACTTCATCATTAACCCAGCCCAATTCTGCTCAAACTTATCTATAGTGAAGCTGAAGTCAACACAGTAGTTGAAATCATCAGAGAGCCCTGGATTCCGGCACAACATCCAACCAACTTTTTCTTGAGCCTTTTTCATGATGTGCCATCGACAACAGCGATGCAGTGTGGATGGAAAGATGCTCTGTATTGACTGCCTCATTGCACCATCCTGATCGGTTATGAAGTTGTCAGGAGGTTTGCCATCCATAGCCTCTAGGAATGCTCGGAAGACCCAATCAAAGCTCGATGCCAACTCCTGCCTCACAAACGCGCAACCCAGCATGAAAGACTGGCCATGTCGGTTTATTCCGATGAAGGGCGCGAACGGCATATTGTACATGTTGGTCATGTAGGTGGTGTCAAACGATATGCAATCGTGGTACGCCTCCGCATAATCTTTTCGAGCTGAGCCATCCACCCAAAATATGTTGACAACTCTGTCCTCTTCATCATGTTTCACCTTATAGAAGAAGTCTGGATCGGTTTTTTGTATATCCTTGAAGTGCGCAATTGTCTCAATCAGGTCACCCTCCTTTGTGTCATCTCTATGGAAACTTGTACACAGATTTGTTATTGCCTTTGGTCCGAACGGCACCATCATCTCAGATCCATAGAACTCAGCCATTACATCCATCATACGTCTTGCATAATACAAAAAGAAACAGTATACATTTTATTAGTCGTACAAATGCACATATCCAGCTGCACAATAATACGATATGTGTTGGCACAGAAGATAGTTGCAGGAAATTGACAGCAGCTGCCCCTTTTAAAAAACACTTTCATTTTGCACACAGGACATTATGTAGTTGCACAATGAAGGTAATCTAGTTGCACAGGAATATTATGTAGTTGCACAGTGAAGGTAATCTAGTTGCACACTTAAGGGATTTTATTGCACACCAGTACCATAACAGTTGCACACTGGACTGCCTAGAGGGAAACTTAATTCTGTAAGGGATACAGAAACACACCTATAGTCAAGTTGAAGTTATACAAGATGCGCAAAAACTCATTTTCATCAGGAGAGATTCCTTGGTGGGGTCTCAAGTATTTGGACAACGAAGATTTGTTCACCAGCGGATGATTGTGGTCACGAACAAAATGTGTCACCTCCCATCGCCCATCCATCAGCTTCACCAACATTTTTGCTTTGCATTGAGTCTGCTTTATTGTCTCGTGTTTTCGTTTCTTATTTTTCTTACTAGGACCGACCTCCTCTTCAGCAAAAATTGGAGGTTCATCTTCCATTTCCTCATCAGTGTCAACTGGTTTTGGATCTGGTATAGGGTCCAGGACAGGAGGAGCCTTGGCTCCTCCATCATCAGCTTTTGGCTTCTTGTACTTGTTGTAGCAAAACTGCTATTTTACCAATACATTGGCTGTCCGCCTAGAGGTGTTCATTTTGACAGAGAAACCCATCCGTAAGGCGTAGCTGTTGTAGTGATCCTTAGCAATTTGAAGGGTGTCAAACCTCATGTCAACATAGGGTTCCATTGGCTGAGAACCAACCTCATCTTCTCCTTCTTCTCCTTGCATAGAACCGTCAACAGCGCCAGCATCGAACTTAGTCCTGGTTGGACCAAGAACATTTGCCGCGGTGCCCGTGTCATCAAGAGTATGGCTCTCTGACTGCAAAGACACCACTACAGGGGCACCACTTGTTGATGACTGCCCTGCCACATTGTCATGGCCCATAGGGTTAGGCCCACGACTTGTCTGCGTGTAGTAAACGGAGCGCCCATTTTCTCTCCAATTTCCTTGCGGTATGTTGGGTTGCTGCTTATCCATATCATGAGGAAGCTCATTGAGATCAGGGGGCAACTCATTGAGATCAAGCATTTTTTTTTCCTTTTTCCGGCTGCTGCCACACATCCACTTCATATATAAAAAGAAGTGATGTCAAGTTTTAATCATCAAAGAGTGTTTCAAACAACCTAAAAACTTAGTAAATAGATAGTTGCACACCATTTTATGACAATCTTAGTTCAAAAAGCAACATCTCTATAGCAGAATCTTTTATTATAACAGGTATGCTTTTTTTGCACAACCTTGTTATGTTAGTTGCACAGTTTGCAGTAAATAGTTGGCAAGAACATGTCTTTTTTGTACAGAGTTTTTCTGACTTTTTCCTTTGTTTGTTGCAATGATCTGCAGGTTTTCTGTTGGCAAGGAGCTGATCTAGATTTTTCTGCACATAATTTGGACATAATTTGATGCCACAATTGAGACGACGAAATCCAGGTGGAAGAAGAAAGAAGAATGGGATGACAGATTATAGATATATGTTTTTCATCGCCGTTTCTATTTTTACTTCTAGTATATTGAACATATTTTCTACACTATAGCTTTGCAGTAGGTTTGGGACCAGAATATATGTGTGGGACAAGAATATATGTGTGACTATTTTAATATGGTTTGTGGTTTCATTAGCTATGTACAAAAGTTTCTTGTGTTTTCGCTGTCGTACTACAGATTTTTGGTTTTGGATAGAATAGATGTCTCAGTTGGCCAGGATGCATATTTTCAATTGGCCAGCATGCATGTTCAGTTGGACAGTCAATGTGTTCAGTTGGCTAGAATAGATGTTTCACTTGGCGAGGATGCATATTCAGTTGGCCAGCATGCATGTTCAATTGGCCAGGATACATGTTTTTATTGCACATATACTTCAGGTTTTCTATAGTGTTCACTCAGAATACATGTTCAGGATACATGTTTAGTTTTGACTAGCATGCATGCTGAGTTGCCAGAATACAGGTTCAGTTGGTTGGGATGCATGTTCAGTTGCACACTTATGCATTTTTCATTGGCTACAATGCATGTTTAGGTTTTGGCTACAATGCATATTGAGTTGGCTAGAATCATGTTTCAGTTGGCCACTGAATTTGGTTTAGTTGGCTTGTCTAACACATCTAGGTGGGGGGGACTTGGCTGGCATGCATGTTAGAAAAATGTTCAGTAAAGTTGGTCTCAAACCATATTTAGTGTGCAACTAGGAAGCTGTGCAACTAAACCTAATGACTTGTGTTTAGTTGCACAAACCAGGGAATAGTAGGCTCCTATCCATGATTAGTTGCACAGTAATTCGTGGTACTTGTTTTCAGTTGCAGATATGACACTCATGGGGGGAGGGTGGGGTTATTTGACAGATCCACCTCTTTTTGAAGCAGCTTCTCCATGGATTTCTGCTAGATCCATGGAGAAGGGGGTTGACATATGCAGTAGAAGGAGTAAAGTGAAGAGGGGCACAGGGAGGGAAATTACCTGCCCTGATGTTGCTGCCTGGTATGGCTCTGACCACCCCCCCCTTAGATCTTTTTTGAAACAGGTTCTTCTTCTACTTTGGGGCTGCCATGGCTGCTGTGTAGGAGGAGGAAGAAGGGCCTTGGATCCCTTCTTTCGTGGAGAAGAAGAAGGAACCGTGATGGCTTGGGGGCGAGCGGGCGTGGGAGGGCTCGGTAGGTATAGCTGGCCACGTGGGAGCGTGGGGAGGACATTTCTCTCCTTCTGTTTGCGCGTATCGGGACTGGCCGCTCGATCGCATGGGTTGGTGGTCGCTTTCCTTTTCTGGAGCACGGGACCACGGGGGGGACAAGGACTTACCTTTTTCAGGCCGGCCGCTTGATCACACTAGTGGGCAGCCGGCCGCCCACTAGACGCGTCCAACTTTATATTGTAGGAGAGGCTGGCGTGTGTTTTAGGTCAGGACTGTTAGAGAAAGTGTTGTCATGGACTGAATTCTGAAAAGGTTTTCCTCCCATGGCTATTATATCACCTAACAGAGAGGTTCAATTACAGTTAAACAGAATAATCAGACAGTCCAAGAATATTGTTTTAGGTCAGGACTGTTAGAGAAAGTGTTGTCATGGACTGAATTCTGAAAAGGTTTTCCTCCCATGGCTATTATATGACCTAACAGAGAGGTTCAATTACAGTTAAACAGAATAATCAGACAACCAAGAATATACCAAAAAATTGAAGGACTGATGGCTGATGTCTAGGATGAAAATCCTGAACTATCTAAAGCTTGGTTTGTTAGGTGCTATGTCAATGGACTCAGAGAGGGCATAAAGCACCAAGTTAGACCTGACTGATGCTTATTTGGATAGCGAGGGATACTAAGCCTTGTCCCCCAAATAAGACCCGTGTCCCTTGCACAAACTGCTATAAGAAATCAAACAAAAGTTGTGCCTCAGAGATATGTTCGTGTTCATGTGCCTGTCCAACAACAACAACCTTTGAAACAATTAGAGCTGCCATATGTTAAGTTTCATAAAACTAGAAAAAGTGGGAGAATGTTGGAGATGTTGTGATAAATGGGTTCAAAGCCACTAGAGAAAATTAGTACCAAATATTCATATCATGGAGGAAGATCATACTGGCCAACAGCAAACTGACACTGAAGAACCTAAAATACAGGGAACAACACAGAAAATGTGATGTGCATTTCTGCCCAAGCCATCAGTGGTGCTCCCCTTCCACACCCACTGTGGTCATCTATCTCAATGGAAAAAGAGCAGTGGCTTTACTGGATACTGGGAGTACATCTTTTATGGATCAACAATTTTCTGTCCATTCCAGTTATACTTTGCTTGCACCTACACCTAGAAACATTGGAGTGGCAGGGGGTCCACTTACATGGCAACACACGAGTGTACTAGTTACACATTAAACATTGGGGTTGGGGTGTATACCCCAGGTAGCAGCAGCAGCAAGGTTCCTCGCGTTCTAGTTTAACTTACACAGGAATCATAGGGTACTTATGATAACTTGCATATGAAGTTCAACATATGATCAATGGTTGATCATGGCATCGGCGGCAAGGCTCCACAACATTTAGCTTGACTCTGGAAGGAACTTTTGGCTCAATGTATGTCCTGATAGCCAAGAGCCCTTTATGAACTTCCACCATAAAATCCCCGTGCAATAGCATGCACTTTCCAATATTGTTGGTTAAACAGTTATACGAAGGATGTCCTCTTGTGGTGTCCAATGTAAGGCCCTCAAGTGACGTTGTATTCTCAATGATATGGCATGTTAGCTCTACTAGGCTTTTCGCAAAGGAGAAACCAATGATCTTCACTGTTTTGGGGCTATCATGGCGGTGTCCTGGCATCTGCCTCAAATGTGTTGTATCTCCCACGACTGATTTGTGCAACATCTTTTTCTGCAAAACCTGAAGATGACAGGCCAATATGGTTGGATTATAGTTCCATCATTGTAACTAAATATCCTTGCAAGATGGACAGTGACTTATGTTCATGACAAGGGTCTCCAAGGAAGGAGAAGCGTCAAAAAGGGATATCAAAGAACAGTAGTCGTAGGTTGGGGGAAATGTCATTGCTTGAAGATCAACACTCAAGTGCTTGAGATGTAAGAATTTGCTAGGTAGAACCGGTGTATCAATCATCTGCACAAAGATATTTCAGATCACTCATGCTATGCATATCAACAGTCAAAAGATAACCAAGGATTTAGCGTATACCTCACGCCATGAACCTAGGGAAAGAGCTGCAACATATCGCAAGCTGGGCGGAAAAGCAGAACAAACATAGCTGACAGCACCAGGAAAGGACAGGTCGAACTTCTTGAATTGCAATCCTACTGCAAGTGATAGTTGTACTTGGCGATGACCCATAAACTGGAAATTAGAGAGGTTTGGAGCTTCTACCTCTATAACCCGCAGCAAGGTGCTGCCGTCAAACACGTCCAGATATCTGAGCTGTTGTAGATGAAACGGTATCTTCAAGCAAATTATCTTATTGCAACACTTGAGTTGCATCCGTTGCAAAGCAAAAGAATTTTGAAGAAGCGATCCCAACTGGTCCCCCGTGATATGAACGTCGCTTAGATCGAGTCTTGTCAAGCATTTAAAGCACAACCCGCCAGTCGGAGAGAAAGCACAACGGGCAAGATTTAGATACTGAATCGAGTTTCCACTCTCATTAGCCAAAAGTGACCACGGAAAGTTGTAATATCTTCCTGAGTTTGAAGATAGTTCCACAGTGAGTTCTTCAATCCCTGGTGTAACAGCAGTCTGAAACCAGCTATCAATGTTACAGACGTCGATATTGTAGTAACGGAAAACAATCTCGAGGGTCTTGGTGGCAATGCATGGGCGGTTTTTCAAAATATGGTCAACTTTGCTGGTAAAATTCCTTGCTATTTCGTCCTCTCCACATGATTCTATATCTATGCCCAATGTTATCATATCGAAAGCAAGGTTAGGATAGCATCTCCAAGAACGTTTAAATGCATAAGATACGCAAGCAGCTCGAGCAGCATCTTGCATTGACAGTAGGGAATATATATGACACCAGATATCCTGCATGCACAAGCATGTGAGAAATTATTTCAAATGGACAAAAGAAATAAAGAAAACCATGTCGAGCAACATTTTAACCCAACTTTTTGCACATGATTGCAACGCGATACAAAGGCACACCGTGCAATTGTGCTGACTGCTGAGTAAAGGCTGGTTACTTTCCTAAATGTCTTGGTTCTAAACGAATAGTGTTGGTATCATCTAGTTACTATGAGTGAAACCATTGCATGTCATCAAACTCACACGTACACACGTTTATGGCATATGGCGAGGCGACTTCACAGACACAACCTAACTTCCTAATGATAGAAAATTAAACCACTACAGTACTTATACAGAGTGTCAGCCACTAGCACCAGGATAAAAGATTGTAGTAGCCTTAGCAGTCTAGCACTTCCAACAATAGCGACATATCCAAAACAAATCATTCCAAATTGACCACTTCTCAGTTCTAGTAGTATGAAGAGGTATACTTTACATGGTTCTAAACTCGCACATAATTTGGTGTGATCATGTCAACTGGGAACAGTCTTACCATCAATCTCTGTAATATAGAAGTGCAAAACAAAGAAGGATGGAGATAACTATGTCGCCGCAGAGGAAATTTTCTCTATAAAAAATATCATTTCACTACAGGAAATGAGCAGCTGATCGACCTTATATCAGAAGTGTTTTCGCTCGAAGTACCGTGGGTCAAGATTATTTACTCGTTAAAGAGCCCAATGTGAACTGGACTAAGAAAAATAATGCAGTCAAAATGTTGGTCCTTTAATGGGAGGGAGTTGTATAAAATAATAACATCGGACACCAAATTATTAGTAGATATGGACACTCAGGGTACATACTGTAGCAAACATGGGCACAGAGATGGTTATTCATCTGAACTAAAAAAATTATCAAGGTAAGGATGGGGCCTCTGTAGATATGTATGGATGTTTTATCGTGAAGATTGAGTTTTAACTGCCAAGGACGACATGTGCTAGGCATGGAAGAAGCTAACAATATGCCTGAAGGACCTCGAAGCTGGTATAACGCATCAAACTTTGTTACATCACAACCCATAGGAGGACCCCAAAGAAAATAAAATAGTAACTTAGTCCTTCACTTTTGCACACAGGACTTGGATCGAACAAAAGAAACACAATTGAGTCTTGGAGCTGCAGCTGATCTAGCAGGAGATGATGACTACGTCGTCACCGACAAAAGCACACCTTACCAACACAAGCAAAGCCACTCTCAGCATGTTTGCTGAGGACACCCGACCAAGGCGGCAAGGGGAGAACCGGAGAAGGGCCTCCAAACTATGGAGGTTGAACAAGGAGGTGAAGGGGAATAGCGTCAGGCCCCGCAGCCAGCGATCAACCCTCAGCACTGCATACCAGAGTATTTAAAGTACGGTATGCATAAACAGCAGGACACTGAATCCAGATTCCAGACCGTAAAACCACACCAAGAAAAAAACAAGCCATTGGTAAGAGAAGTAACTCTATGAAATCTACCCCTCCTTACTAAGACAAAAGGGGATCTAACACTCATGACAGACATTTTTCTGCAGGCAGTTCAAACAAAACAAAGCTAGTAATGCAGTAGGATTGTAGCAGGTTGCATCACTAAGGATATGTTTATACTAGATATTTACCAAAAACCAATTAGTATAGTTAGAGCACTCATAGCCCATCATCAGTGTTTCATGGCATACCTCTGGAAGATGTGGCCGAGGATATTGTGCTTCACCATCTTGGCAATTATGGTCTTCTTTGCAGGGTGAGTCCTTTCTGTCAACCGTTGAATCAGTTGGTCCATCTGCAACACATAATGCATGATTACAAGTGGAAAGTTATAAGAAAAAAAAGCAAAGCATGCATATGCACATGCAGAAACAGAAATAGTTTTCCACATCCAACTTTAGTCAACAGAAATAACGCTTTTCAAGCTAGACACCCAACTTTCAATTAAAGAAGAAGACTTTTGAAAGACCATATACATTGGTATAAAGATTGCAATACCACCCAAGTATATCGCTCAATCAAATAAAACAAGACAGGGGAACACATAATCCAGAGGAACGTCTTGGGTTCCCCTCTGCTGTGTTGCCAAGGATGGTCTTAGACCTCGTACCGACTAAGCAAGGCAGCCACCTGCAAACTTTAGCATGGATGGCACATGGGGCCTCTCAAATCCAATGTATGTTTACTGTGTATTCGAGTGGCTATACTGATGTTATAGCAAATTTTCACAACATGGGTACATATCATATGAGCCACACACAAAAAAAATTATCTTTCCCCAAATTGATCCACTATATCCTTTTACACTACCATAATTTCACACTGAATAGTTTGTTTATCCCCAAATTGATCCTTTCTGTCAACAAATCCACACAGGGACAGACACAGACAGCAGGACCAGAAACCTAGCTTACTCAAACAATTTTCCTATGAAAAGAAAATTCAAGATTTTACGCTCGATAGACACTAGGTTAGATCAACATAAAAGAATCTGCTTAATTACCTTACCTGCCCTTCTCCACAAAATCAGGGTCGGGATAAAATAATAGCGGGATGGAAGAGCACACTGGGGGATTTTGCCGCGGAAACAGTGTTGCTAGCTACAAAAGCGAGGGCTCTGCAGGACCCATGGACCTGTAGGAGAAGCTGCCGGAGATGGTGGTAGTGGAGGATTCGGCGATCACACTCGCGTAGAAGATCAACTCTAAGATACGGTAAAATCGCCATCTCAAAGCGAAGGCAAAGGCGGCAGCGCGTTCAAGAAGCATAAGGTCAACGGAGGCGGAGGTGTAGGTCATGGTGGAGGACGTGGAGATGGCGGACGTGGTGGAGGGCGAAGCCTGGGACGTGGGGGCCTGCTATCGTTGCCCACTATGCAGACACCGCCATGGTTGGAGAATTACATGGTTGAGCATGGAGGCTCGGATTGCCGGTCCGGCAGGGCATAAAAATCCAACTATTTGGACGGATTGGCGATGATATTCTTTTGTGACCAGGCATCTAAAAACTATGCATACTTGTCCCTTTTTGGTTTTGATTGGAGGATGCGATCTGGCGCTGGTGTGATCCATCGCACCCTATCTGATCAAACCGATTAAAATTTAAAATTGACCATATTGACGGACATTTAGGGGAGCAGCCTTGCAAAGTCTCAATCGACTAAGACTGCTTCATCAAGTCTCAGTCGACTGAGACTTCGTAAAGTCTCGGTCAATGTTATATCTGTGATATCTTACATTAAGATTCATGCAAAAATTTCTCTTCGATTTTTCTCTCTCTTTTGCATGTTATGTTACTTGACTAGGACTTGGTTAAATCTTAGTCGTCTGAGACCTAACTACACCCTTAGGGGATAACATTAGATAGTCGGCTCCTGCATCTGTGTCCGCGGACGGATGCGGTTAGGGGTCGGAGATGTCCTTAGGGCATCTCCAAGATGGACCTACAAACCGACCGCATCCATCCAGAAAGCCGAAGCCATCCAATGTGGGCTCGTATTGGTCTGCGAGGCCGTCCGGACGCGTTTACTCCCGTACACCAGCGACAAACATGGGGGAGGTTTACGGGAGTCCGAACATGAGAAACGTAGGACTGCGACACCCCAGGCCCACCCAAAACCCTTCCCGGAACCCCGCGCCTCCATCCTCCCCATTTTATCTTCTTCCTTCTTTCTCTCTTGCATTCGCCGCCGCTCCACACCCCTGCCGAAACTCTGTGTCTTTGTCACCTCCAGCACGCCAGCAGGGCTACTGAAGGAAATATGCCCTAGAGGCAATAATAAAGTTGTTATTTATATTTCCTTATATCATGATAAATTTTTATTATTCATGCTAGAATTGTATTAACCGGAAACTTAGTACATGTGTGAATACATAGACAAATAGAGTGTCACTAGCATGCCTCTACTTGACTAGCTCGTTGATCAAAGATGGTTAAGTTTCCTAGCCATGGACAAAGAGTTTTCATTTGATAAACAGGATCACATCATTAGAGAATGATGTGATTGACTTGACCCATCCGTTAGCTTAGCTCTTTGATCATTTAGTTTACTGCTATTGCTTTCTCCATAACTTATACATGTTCCTATGACTATGAGATTATGCAACTCCCGAATACCGGAGGAACACTTAGTGTGCTATCAAACGTCACAACGTAACTGGGTGACTATAAAGATGCTCTACAGGTGTCTCCGATGGTGTTTGTTGAGTTGGCATAGATCAAGATTAGGATTTGTCACTCCGTGTATCGGAGAGGTATCTCTGGACCCTCTCGGTAATGCGCATCACTATAAGCCTTGCAAACAATGTAACTAATGAGTTAGTTACTGGATGTAGCATTACAGAACAAGTAAAGAGACTTGTCGATAATGAGATTGAACTAGGTATTGAGATACCAATGATCGAATCTCGGGCAAGTAACATAGTGATGACAAAGGGAACAACGTATGTTGTTATGCGGTTTGACCGATAAAGATCTTTGTAGAATATGTAGGAACCAATATGAGCATCTAGGTTCCGCTATTGGTTATTGACCGGAGACGAGTCTCGATCATGTCTACATAGTTCTCGAACCCATAGGGTCCGCACGCTTAACGTTCGGTAACGATCGACATTACGAGTTTATGTGTTTTAATGTACCGAAGGTAGTTCGGAGTCCTGGATGTGATCACGGACATAACGAGGAGTCTCGAAATGGTTGAGACATAAAGATTGATATATTGGACGGCTATATTCGGACATCGGAAGTGTTCCGGGTGGTTTCGGATAAAATCGGAGTGCTGGAGGGTTACCTGACCCCCCCCCCCCGAGGAACTAACGGGCCTAGATGGGCCTTAGTGGAGAGAGAGGGGGCGGCCAGGGCAGGCCGCGCGCCCCCTCCCCCTTGAGTCCGAATTGGACTAGGGGGGCGGTGCCCCCCTTTTCCTTCCCCTCTCCTACTCCTTCCTTCCCCCTCCTAGTAGGACTAGGAAAGGATGAATCCTACTCCTACTAGGAGGAGGATTCCTCCCCTCCTTGGGCGCCCGAAGGGCCGGCCGGCCTCCCCCCTTTCTCCTTTATATACGGGGGCAGGGGGCACCCTAGAACACACAAGTTGACATTGTTTAGCTGTGTGCGGTGCCCCCCTCCACCATAATCCACCTCGGTCATATCATTGCAGTGCTTAGGCAAAGCCCTGCGTCGGTAGCTTCATCATCACCGTCATCACGCTGTCGTGCTGACAAAAGTCTCCCTCGACACTCAACTGGATCTAGAGTTCGCGGGACGTCACTAAGCTGTACGTGTGCAGATCGCGGAGGTGTCGTATCTTCGGTGCTAGGATCGGTCGGATCATGAAGGCGTTCGACTACATCAACTGTGTTTTCATAACTCTTCCGCTTACGGTCTACGAGTGTACGTGGACAACACTCTTCCCTCTCGTTGCTATGCATCACCTAGATAGATCTTGCGTGTGCGTAAGATTTTTTTAAATTACTGCGTTCCCCAACAGTGGCATCCGAGCCAGGTCTATGCGTAGATGTTATATGCACAAGTAGAACACAAAGGAGTTGTGGGCTTGGGTATATACATATTGCTTGCCGTCACTAGTTGATTCTTGATTCAGCGGTATTGTTGGATGAAGCGGCTCTCACACCGACATTACGCGTACGCTTACGCGAGACTGGTTCTACCGACGTGCGTCGCACACAGGTGGCTAGTGGGTGTTAGTTTCTCCAACTTTAGTTGAATTGGATTCAATGAACAGGGTTCTTACTGAAGATCAAAAAGGAATCACTATACCGCATTGTGGTTTTTGATGCGTAGGTAAGAACGGTTCTTGCTCAGCCCGTAGCAGCCACGTAAAACTTGCAACAACAAAGTAGAGGACGTCTAACTTGTTTTGTAGGGCATGTTGTGATGTGATATGGTCAAGACATGATGCTAACTTTTATTGTATGAGATGATCATGTTTTGTAATGGAGTTATCGGCAACTGGCAGGAGCCATATGGTTGTCGCTTTATTGTATGAAATGCAATCGCCATGTAATTGCTTTACTTTATCACTAAGCGGTAACGATGGTCGTATAAGCAATAGTTGGCGAGACGACAACGATGCTTCGATGAAGATCAAGGTGTCAAGCTGGTGACGATGGTTATCATGACGGTGCTTTGGAGATGGAGATCAAAGGCACAAGATGATGATGGCCATATCATATCACTTATATTGATTGCATGTGATGTTTATCCTTTATGCATCTTATTATGCTTAGTTCGATGGTAGCATTATAAGATGATCTCTCACTAAATTTCAAGGTACAAGTGTTCTCCCTGAGTATGCACCGTTGCTACAGTTTGTCGTGCCGAGACACGTGATGATCGGATGTGATAAGCTCTATGTTCACATACGACGGGTGCAAGCCAGTTTTACACACACGGAATACTCGGGTTAAACTTGACGAGCCTAGCATATGAAGATATGGCCTCGAAAACTGAGACCGAAAGGTCAAGCGTGAATCATATAGTAGATATGGTCAACATAGTGATGTTCACCATTGAAAACTACTCCATCTCACGTGATGATCGGACATGGTTTAGTTGATATGGATCATTTAGTTGATATGGATCACGTGATCACTTAGATAATTAGAGGGATGTCTATCTAAGTGGGAGTTCTTAAGTAATTTGATTAATTGAACTTTAATTTATCATGAACTTAGTACCTGATACTAAGGTTGGAAAAAGCGGTAGGCGTAAGCGAGGCGGTTGGCCTTCGCCTAGTGCCTAGGCGGTGCCTAAGCGACCTAGGCACGACCTAGGCGGTAATATTTTTTTACTCATGGTGTATTTGTGATTATTATATGGGTGTTGATATTAGTTTAGGGCATACAAATAAGTTAAATACCATCTACTGCCATTGGAATAAAACCCATTTGACATATCAGTGCAGTACGTGGCATGATTTCTTTCTTGGGTAGGCAATTCCTTGCTTGCCCTTCCTAGACCTCCATTTATGCCCTAGGTGAGGCGTTTGACTATTGCCTAGCACCTAGGCGTGCCTAAGCGCCTCCTAGGCACTGCCTTTTCCAACAGAGCCTGATAGTATTTTGCATGTCTATGTTGTTGTAGATAGATGACCCATGATGTTGTTCCATTGAATTTTAATGCATTCCTAGAGAAAGCTAAGTTGAAAGATGATGGTAGCAATTAGACGGACTGGGTCCGTAACTTGAGATTATCCTCATTGTTGCACAGAAGAATTACGTCCTGGAAGCACCGCTAGGTGACAAACCTGCTGCAGGAGTGAGGGAGTCCTGGATTAGGAGGTTTCCGAACAGCCGGACTATCTCCATTGGCCGGACTGTTAGACTATGAAGATGCAAGATTGAAGACTTCGTCTCGTGTCCGGATGGAACTCTACTTGGCATGGAAGGCAAGCTAGGAAATACGTATATGGATATCTCCTCCTTTGTAACCGACCTTGTGTAACCCTAACCCTCTTCGGTGTCTATATAAACCGGAGGGTTTTAGTCCGTAGGACGACAATCACAACATACAATCATACCGTAGGCTAGCTTCTAGGGTTTAGCCTCTCTGATCTCGTGGTAGATCTACTCTTGTAACATCCATATCTTCAATATTAGTCAAGCAGGACGTAGGGTTTTACCTCCATCAAGAGGGCCCGAACCTGGGTAAAACTTCGTGTTCCTTGCCTCCTATTACCATCCGGCCTAGACGCATAGTTCGGGACCCCCAACCCGAGATCCGCCGGTTTTGACACCGACATTGGTGCTTTCATTGAGAGTTCCGCTGTGCTGTCGCCACAAGGAAGGATGTCTCGTCCTATCTTTAAAGACGGCACTATCGCTGAGGGAGCCCTGGCTATCGGCCAAACTCTCCGGCTTGGTGGTTTTCTTATGACCGCCTGTTCGGCCGCTGCGCCGACGATGACTTCTCGGGTCATCGAAAGCAATCTTCACATCAACACAGAACTCGCCGAGCAGATAGATCCAATGGAGCTCTCTTCCCTGAATGAGCTCTTGGATCGTATCACCTCCCTAGGAGTCGCTACAGACTACGATCAGATTGGGCCTAAACCCGATCTAAGAGAAATTAACTCTCCCCAGGTCACCCATCACGTTGCAGTGGTGGAAGAGCAATGCGGCAAAACTTCATCTATCTTAAGGACTAGCTACGTCTGGATTCCCGATCCCTCCAAGCCGGATACCTGCGGAGGGGAGGATGTCACTCAAAGCCTGAACCCAGAATCAGGCAGTGGGCTAGATTTACCGGAAAACATCCAAGAATCCAAACTTTCGAGTTCGGAAACTCCTTGGCCACTAAGCCTCGGATTGGGTGAAGATTCGGATTCAATTCCACCCACCCACCCAAACATACGCGATCTATCCCAAATTAGGGAAGAGCCCGAAGAAAAAGTACACCATTACTGGGCCAGATTCCTCCTGGTCAAGAACAGGATAAAGGACTGCCGCGAGGAAGACGCAATTTCATTCTTCTGCAATAACTGCACGGACAAGGGAATTCTCAACGCCATAAGTCGTCGCGAAATTACACGCTTTGCCGACTTGGCGTCCATAGTGCGAAAGTACTGCGCGATGGAAAGCGCCTGGAAAACCGAAATAAAATTTTGGGATAATCCGGCCCTGAATACAAACCCAGTCCGAAATAAAAGGGTGCATTATCACAATACACCTGGGTTAACTACCAAAAAGCAAAAGCCCTCTACGGGGCAAGGAACCGTATTGGAGGGATGGCTCAACGGACCCTGCAAAATTCATAGTACAGCGGATGCGATACCAACACACAGCCTTAGAGCATGCTGGATACTCCGGCAGGTGGCCAAAAGTGGTGAGGATCTACTCCTCCCAAAAACCACAGAGCACCACCCCAAGGACAACAGTACGATCTTAACGGTCTTCGAGACCTTTGCGTCAAATAAAAGAAGGAAGCGAACACTCCGCGGCACGTCCAAAATCTGCCACATAGCAGAAAAAAATCCTTGGAGAGACACGGCTATTACCTTCAATGCCAGTGATGAACCTAAATTCCGAACAGCCCAAGTACCAGCCGCACTGGTCCTCAGTCCAATCGTGGACGGCTTTCGACTCACCAAGGTACTCATGGACGGCGGCAGCAGATTAAACCTCATCTACGAGGAAACTCTTCAAAAGATGGAAATAGACTGGAGCCGCATTAAGCAAAGCAGCACAACCTTTAGAGGAATCATCCCCAGTCGGGAAGCACGCTGCACCGGAAAAATCACACTAGACGTGGTATTCGGCACGCCGGATAATTACAGGTCCGAAGAAATTACATTCCAAGTGGCCCCGTTCAGCAGCGGATACCATGCTCTATTAGGGCGGGAGGCATTTACAATCTTCCAAGCCAAACCCCATTACGGGTACATGAAGCTCAAAATGCCCGGGCCCAACGGAATCATCACCCTTGTTAGTGATCCGGACATAGCACTCTGCGCCAAAAATAGGACAGCTGCACTAGCCCTTGAGGCACTATCCGAAGCCCTAGCGGCCGAAGAACTAACTGCGCTGCGCTCCACGGTGAACAGGGACGACATGATACTCGATAAAAGATCCAAGTCCACCTCCTTTAAGCCGGCGGACGAAATAGTCAAATTCCAAGTCCATCCAACGGACCCTACAAAAACAGCTTCCATCGGGGCACAATTAAACCCTGATGTTGATGCTGCACTGCGAGAGTTCCTACGCGAGAACTGGGATATTTTTGCCTGGCACCCTTCAGACATGCCAGGAATCCCACGCAGGCTGGCTGAACAGAGCCGAAATATCATAAAAGGGTTCAAGCCAGTCGAGCAGGCTCTTCGACGTTTCTCCGAGCCTAAAAGACAAGCCATGGGAGAGGAACTAGCCAAGCTATTGGAGGCCGAATTCATCAGAGACATAAAACATCCAGACTGGC
This sequence comes from Triticum urartu, assembly GCF_003073215.2. NCBI lineage: Eukaryota > Viridiplantae > Streptophyta > Magnoliopsida > Poales > Poaceae > Triticum > Triticum urartu. The sequence goes on along the minus strand of NC_053026.1, from coordinate 462,018,694 downwards.
TAGCAAACTTGGTGATGGTACCAAAGAAGGACAAATCCTGGCCAAAGGACAAATCCTATGCGTCGATTTTAAGGACCTTAACAAGGCCTACCCAAAGGATCCCTTCCCCCTCCCTCGCATCGATCAAATCATCGACGCTACCACAGGACTCGATTCATTGTGTTTCCTCGACGCATACTCCGTCTACCACCAAATCAAAATGGCAGAGCCAGACCAAGCCGCAACGGCACTCATCACACCATACGGCCCATTCTGCTTCAACACAATGCCCTTCGGGCTAAAAAACGCCGGTGCAACATATCAGCGCATGATTCAGACATGCCTGGCAAACCAGATCGGCAAAATAGTGGAGGCATACGTGGATGACATGGTCATTAAAACCAAGCACGACGAAACTCTAGTAGACGACTTGAGGCTCACATTCGACAACCTCCGAACATATGACATCAAGCTCAATCCGGAAAAATGCGTCTTCGGCGTACCAGTAGGAAAGCTCCTGGGATTCATTGTCTCCAGTAGAGGTATCGAAGCTAATCCGGCCAAAATCCGAGCGTTGTCACAGTTGGCTACCCCAACAGACCTCAAACAAATACAAAAACTAACTGGATGCGTGGCGGCTCTAAACCGCTTTATCTCCCGCTTGGGAGAAAAGGCATTACCCCTTTATCGCCTCCTTCGGCGTACCGAACACTCCGAGTGGACGGACGCCGCCACGGCCGGACTCAACGAAATAAAAGCCATGTTGGCACAAACCCAGTCCTGGCCGCGCTGAACATTGGCGAACCAATGCTATTATACATAGCGGCAACTCATCAAGTGGTAAGCGCAGTGCTTGTCGTCGAGCGAGAAGTGGACGGACACAAATTTCCCATTCAAAAGCCGGTTTACTATGTGTCCACTGTCCTTACTCCATGCAAATCACGGTACCCGCATTATCAAAAGATAGCGTACGCGGTATTTATGGCATCCAGGAAGCTGCGACACTACTTTCGAGAGTGTTCGATAATGGTAGCCTCGGAAGTACCACTTAACGATATTATAAACAACCGCGACGCGACGGGTCGGATTGCCAAATGGGCCATTGAGCTCCTCTCGTTCGACATATCTTACAAGCCACGGCGAGCTATTAAATCGCAAGTTTTGGCTGACTTCGTCGCTGAATGGACGGAAGCCGAACTCCCTAAAGAGTACGGCACATATTCAAACTGGATCATGCACTTCGACGGCTCCAAAATGTTGGCTGGCCTGGGGGCCGGCGTCGTTTTGACGTCCCCAACAGGAGACACAGTTCAATACGTACTGCAGATAATGTATACAGACTCCAACAATGCAGCCGAATATGAGGCCCTTCTACATGGTCTTTGGATGGCAGTATCCATGGGCATTCAACGCCTAGAGGTGTGCGGGGATTCAAACCTTGCAATATCCCAAATAAATGGAGACTTTGATGCCAAGGATCCAAAAATGGCCGCTTATCGCAATACCGTCCTAAAAATGTCAGCTCGGTTCGAGGGGCTCGAATTTCACCATGTGGCTCGGGAAAACAATCAGGCGGCGGATATCCTCGCCCGCATTGGCGCAAAACACGACGCGGTCCCTCCCAACATTTTTCTGGAAAGGCTTCTCAAGCCATCTGTAACATGGGAAGGGGACACCGGTAACAACAGTCTGGACCCGGCCAAAATACCCGATACCGAACTCTCTGACACAATCGGAGGCTCCGCCACCGAAATAACACAATCAGCCCACGAAATAATGGCCATTATTGCCCCATGGACAGAACCATTCCTGGCCTACTTAACTAGACAGGAACTCCCGGAGGACCAAAATGAGGCACGCTGCATAGTGCGGCGATCAAAGGCCTACAGGGTCCACGAGGGAGAATTGTACAAAAAAGCGCTACTGGAGTCCTTCAACGGTGCATCTCCGAAGAGAAGGACGGAACCTTTTGGCAGAAATTCATGCTGGACCCGGTGGTCATCACGCCGCAGCCCGGGCTCTTGTGAGCAAGGCCTTCCGTACAGGATTCTATTGGCCAACGGCCCGGGCAGACGCACAGGACTTAGTCCAGCGTTGCGCCGGTTGCTAGCTCTTTGCAAATCAAAGCCATATGCCACCCACCGCCCTCCGAACAATCCCCATTGCATGGCCCTTTGCGGTCTGGGGGCTTGACATGGTTGGACCCCTTAAAGGTGGAACCCACAAGAAAAAATACTTATTGGTCATGGTGGATAAATTCACCAAATGGATAGAGGCCAAACCGGTTAAAACAGTCGAATCCGGACCGGTGACAGATTTCATATCCGGGGTTGTACATCACTACGGCGTCCCCCACAGCATCATCATTGATAACGGCACAAACTTCACAGCCAACGAGGTAAAACTCTGGTGCAGCAAAATGGGCATCAAGCTCGATTATGCTTTAGTCTACCACCCACAAACCAACGGTCAAGTCGAACGAGCAAATGGTCTTATAATGAGCGGCATTAAACCCAGACTAGTGCGCTCCTTAACAGAGTCTGACACACACTGGGTAGAGGAGCTCGACTTCGTACTCTGGGGGCTGCGGACCACGCCGAATCGTAGTACCGGATACACACCATTTTTTATGGTGTACGGCGCAGAGGCAGTCCTGCCCTGTGACATAATTCATGACTCACCTCGAGTGCGCATGTACGAAGAAAGAGAAGCCGAGCTCGACCAGCAGGACAGTCTGGACACCTTGGAGGAAGAGCACGACGTAGCCAAAGCCCATTCCACATTTTACCAGCAACAGGCTCGCAGATACCAAAGCAGAGCAGTACGAGCCAAAACTTATAACATTGGCGAACTAGTTCTCCGGCTGCCGGATAAGAAAAACAACAAGCTAGAGCCCAAATGGGAAGGTCCCTTCATCATCGACCAAGTTCTGACCGGCGGAGCATACCGACTGCTGGATGCATCGACTAGTCGACTCGGGCCGAACCCATGGAACGCAGCCAGGCTCCGAAGATTCTACGCCTAGCACCGGACTTTATGTTAGTCCCCTCCCTTTGTCCATTTTCTGCATATGCGCCGTCTGTCTTGTTTCCCTTTCTTTCTTTTATTCCTCTAGACCTTCACGGGTCACCTTGTGCCTCACTTGTACATTACAGAGGCGCTAGCCGCACTATCTACACCTGGGGGCTTCTTTCACAGAAGCTTAAATTATTTACCTGGGCATCACGCCCAACACATGCGTTATACTTCCGCATGTACCTTTTTTCACCATTATATGCATCGATATGACTTAAGTTTTGGCCAAGATGGGTTGCCTGGCTCTTGTATTTATGCCCTACGTTCCCGTTAATTCGACTAGGGCATAAGGGGAGCACCTCTGCGATTGTTACCGCCGGGTCAGCCGGACGTGTACCTCAGACTGGGTGAAGCCGAAAGTTAGCATTCTTAAGAGAATATTCGTTCGGTGAACAAAAGATGACTTTTATTTATTAACCATATCTGCCCCCAAACGTTTTCACTGTGCTTCTTGTCGCAGTCCGGACATGCACTTTAGGGCATGCCTACCCAGGGAAAGGAACCCTTAACGGAACTATTCTCTCTGGAAGATGTTTCTTACTACCCATTTAATATAACATAACTAGTTGGGCACTTGTCTGATAAAGCACTAATGACCCCTACGCCTAGTCTCCACGCATGCCCCGGTTCTTATATAACCGAGAGGGTATTCGGATACACTCCGGACTGTCGGGTCCCGAGGTTGAAGCGAAAAGGTCCGCCACGAAAAACGATCTACAATCCGGCTAGAAGGCATCATATATATCACTTTACAATTACATAGTCAATTTGACTAGTTGAATTCCTCTTCAATGCCATCCAATAGGATGTCTAGTCTACAGTCCTGTTGGGAATACTTTGCGGCCAATTCTACTTGGCCGTACACTAAATTTACAGGGATCTCCTTGCCATCAGGCCCCACAGGTCCGACTACGGCCATGTGGTTCGGGTCAGCCTTCGTGTACCGTGTCTTCACCATCGCCCAAGCTTCCCTGGCGCCCTGACGGCAGGCCAATATCTTCCATAATCGGAAGCGCCGTCGTGCTCCCTTCAGCTTTTCTACAAGCTCTCCAAGGCCTTCGGGTAGGGAGACGGATGGCCACAAGGCCTGGGCAACGCCTTGCATCACCTGCCGAACTCGTTCGTGCAACTGTGCGAGCTCGGGAAGAAGATCACCCGTCGAACTAGGCATCTCCTCGGCAGGACGACCTGTTAACATACCTACAGACATAACTCTGTCAGCCAGCTTCCCCGCCGAACTCTTCTTAAGTTCGTTCAAGCACTTACTAAATATGTCGCGCCGAAGCCGTCGATTCTCATTAATAGAGTCCGACAGTTGGGCACGAACATCTTTCAATTCCATGCCCAGCTTGGTGTTGGCATCTTGGAGATCATTCTTCTCCTGCCTCACCCTCGTAAGCACGCTCTCACCAGCCTTCAGCTGGCGTTTGAGCTGTTGCTTATCCGGATTCACTCCAGCGTCATCTGCAATTTTTTCGTCAGATTTGCATATAAAGCCGCACTCCAATATGATACTTATCATTTGACGGATATGTTGCCAGCGGGGGTCTCTTTGGGCTCCCCTGCGGCGGACAGTGCGGCCTGAAGTTGGGCTTTGCACTCTTCCAGCTCCTGGGACAGTTGAGTATTCTTTTCTGTAAGAACCTACATAACAAATGATCCTTAAATCAGTTATCCTAACTGTTTCAAGTCTCAGGGGCTACTGATATATATAATCATCAAATTTTCTCACTCGTATGTCTTTTACATACTGCTCCGTGGCTCTGGCTAGACCATTTTGAGCGGCACGGAGGTGCGCATCTCCCGAGTTGAAGGCATCTAAAGCCTCTTGGGAGAAACAAGCGTCACGAAGAACCATCCGGCGACGTCTATGATTCATGGCACTTTCCACCTCGAAAGGGGTGGCAGACAGTCCATCCGTATCCTCTGTCGGAGGAGCACCCGGTGCACGCCTTGTACTCGTTCCCACCCCTGAGTCCGGCCTTGGAGCCTGGCTTGTGGAGGCGCGGTTGGTAGCCTCTTCGGGTATAGTCCGGCGAGCGCTCTTTCTCCTGAAAAGAAGGCACGGGCGTTAATATGCCCCTGTAAGTAATGTCTTGCAATAAAGACGGCGCGCTATACCGCTGCGCCGGTGCCTCAATCCAGACTGCGGATCTTTTCAGCCTGCCTGGCCTAGCGGCCCCTTGTTGGCTAGTTGCCATAGGCTCGGCCTTCGGCCCCGAGGACCTCCCCTGCAAGACACGGCTGTTATACGGCAATGAAAAAAAAGAGCACAAGGACGGACCCCTTTTTAAGTGCTGGGATTTCGGTCTCAGTCACCTGTGAGGTTGGAACTAGCCCAGGGTAATCGGCCGTAATGGCCACCAAGGTATTGTCATTACTCCCTTGGTAAAAAAACCCATCGATCAGCTCCACGGATATGTCCGGATCCTCTTGGGAGGCCGGGTCAAAGGACCGTCCGGGGTCCTCAGGCTGTGGAGGAGGGTTGTTTATCTCCTTTACTGCCTGGCACAGCTCCTGCGATGAAATCACTAGAATGAATACTTAAACTACGGGAATACTAAACGGATGGGCGAGAAAAATCTCCGCTTACCCAGCTCGGAGGATTGTACATGGAGAATCCGTGTAGCGACCACACCTCAAACAGTCTGATCTCTGTGCTCCGGTGTCAACCCTGGATCAGTAATGCTGACACCACACAGTACTCGGAGGATTTATAACAGAGTAGCAATCACACACTTATTACATCGAGTGTCTCCATAGAGAATTTATTACAATAAATATGGCTTAAGGCCATCTAATAACGATAACAGCGGAAGGCTTGGAAGATAAGTGAGTCCATCAACTCCAACGGCATCACTGAGTATAGAACCACAACCTAAAAACTCCTTAATCATCGTCTGAAAAGTCTACAACATTAACGTTGCAGCCCGAAATGGGTCAGCACATGGAATATGCTGGCAAGGTAACACATAAAGAGTAATGGAATGAAACAGCTATACTATATGCATATTTGGCTGGTGGAAAGCTCTATGGTTACAGTTTTGCGTCAAGCCAATTTTTCCCTACTACAAAGGAATAAATTTATTTAACTATCATGGTAGTTGTTAAACATTGAGAATGGTTGACAGCATCCTCAATCCCAATTAAAAATATCATTAACAAAACCCAACAAACTTAATTTAGAGTAACATGTTGAGATTCACATGATAATCCAAGTACTAGATACTCAAGATGTCCATAACCGGGGACACGGCTAACCATGATTAGTTTATTACACTCTGCAGAGGTTTGCGCACTTTTCCCCACAAGACTCGATTGCCTCCGTTTGGTTTCTCGCACTACATGGTGTTTGAGAAGACGGATGACCGAGACATAGTCTTTCAGAAGCGCTAGCACCTTACGATGGATAGACCGTTACACCTACTTTCCCCTACATCTGCTAGTCTACCCTGTAAGAGTTCGCACGACTTATTCAACTATACCAGAGCCCATAATGGCTTGTGGCTGCACACGGAAGTTTCTAGTATGAATAATCTCATGATCCCTTTGAGCCTGGGTGGCGGTCCAAAAGAAAACAGGCAAGTCCTGGACTACCCAGGTGCCTCAATCCACCCAGATGTGTGTTTAAGTTGCCACCTTAGATAAACCATTAATTAACAATACTCACATCTGTCATGGATATCACTCACCCAATCCACGTCTACTAGCATAGCATGGCACAATAAGCAAACGTAGAAGTAACTCCCAAAGGTTGATATATAACAGGTGATAGGTACTACCTCAACTACTTCCCATCCCACAATTTAATTAGATCCTAATCATGCAATGTTTGAGGATTGATCTAATGCAATAAAACTGGGTAGTAGAAAAGGTATGATCAAAGTGTTACTTGCCTTGCTGATGATCCGGGAAACCTAGCGATTCGAAGTAACAAGCGGCGCACTCCGGGTATTCTATCGCAAACAAACAAACAAACAAGCATACAATAAGTATTCATCTAATGAACGGGTAAAACTCGGATAAGAGATCTAACCAGAAGGTTCAACTTAAGAACTCTGGTTGGCAAAAAGAATCAAATCGAACAAAGCAACGAAAATCAAACGGCGAAAGAAAACAACTTCGTTCTACTAATCTGGATCTAAGTCAAATTTTATAGTAGCAAAAACTTGTTTAAGTTGGTTAAACGGATAGAGGGTTTCGAGACTAAACTCCAGGCGCTTGAACCGCCTGATTCTGATAAACGAGCGAAAAGTTATACTAAAATGAAAATCGGATCAGGAATCGCGATCAGAAAAATCGCAGATTTAATCCGAGAAAAAGAAAAACGACGAACGTTCGTTAGAACGAATGAACGGACGAACGCTCGCTAATTAAATAAATCAGAAAAACCGATCTATTTAAAAAACCGAACCTAAAAAAACCGATGAAAAATCGACGGTTTTTCGAAAAAAAACCGGCACGGAAATCGAGGCAATCTCGGGCGGCGTGCGGCGGCGAGGCGGCGGCGTCCGGCGGCGGCGGCGGCGCTGGGGCTGGGGCGGCTCGGGCTAGGGTTTGGCTCAGCTGGGCCTCCCCCCCGGCTTATAAAGCCTAGCGGGCCGGGAGTCCGGGTCGGACACGGCCCCTAGGTCGGTTCGTTTTTATTAATAATTACGCGCAGAAGAAAAATAAAAAGAAATACTAAACTGACTCCAAAAATCCCAAAATAAATTTTCCCGGGCTTCTAAAATCAAGCCGCACAAGGTGAACATTTATTTGGGGCCTAAATGCAATTTTGAAAAACGCACATTTTTCCTAAATTCAAATAAAATAACGAAAAACTCTCAAATAAAATCTTATTTGATTTTATTATTAAATCCTCAATATTTATTTATTTTGGGAAAGTCATTTTATTCCCTCTCTCATATTTTTGTAGTAGAAATAATTGACGATAAAATAACAAAAATCAAATGATCCTATTCTCAAAATTTGAGAAAACTCAAATATGAAAATAATGAAATCCCCAACTCTGTCCGTGGGTCCTTGAGTTGCGTGGAAATTTCTAGGATCAACCAAAATGCAAAATAAAATATGATATGCATAGATGATCTAATGTATAACATTCCAAATTGAAAATTTGGGATGTTACAAACCTACCCCCCTTAAGATGAATCTCGCCCTCGAGATTCGGGTTGGCTAGAAAATAGGTGAGGGTGGTCCTTGAGTAAATCTTCCTCTCGTTCCCAGGTGGCTTCATCCTCCGTGTGGTGGCTCCATTGGACTTTGCAAAACTTGATAACCTTGCTGCGAGTGACTCGACTGGCAAACTCGAGAATCTTAACTGGTTTCTCCTCATAGGTCAAATCATTATCCAATTGAATTGTTTCCAATGGCACTGTGTCTCTCAAAGGTATGTCAGTCATCTCCGCGTGGCACTCCTTCAACTGAGAAACGTGGAACACATCATGAACTCCTGACAATCCTTCGGGCTATTTCAACTTGTAGGCCACTTCTCCCATATGCTCCAAAACTCGATATGGTCCTACAAATCGTGGCGCTAATTTTCCTTTAACTCCAAAACGCTTTGTTCCCCGAAGTGGAGACACTCGAAGATAAGCTCTATCTCCAACTTCGTAAACAGTCTCCTTGCATTTAGAATCTGCATAACTCTTCTGGACTGGGCTACCTTGAGCCTATCGCGAATCAATTTCACCTTCTGTTCAGACTCTTTAATCAAGTAAGGTCCAAACAACTAGCGGTCTCCAACTTCATCCCACGTAAACGGTGTCCTGCACCTCCTTCCGTACAAGGCTTCGAAAGGGGCCATCTTTAAACTGGTTTGGTAACTGTTGTTGTAAGAGAACTTTGCATATGGCAAATTATCGTCCCAACTAGATCCGTAATCTAGCGCACAAGCTCTCAGCATATCCTCCAAAATCTGATTGACTCTCTCGGTCTGTCCATCTGTCTCTGGATGAAAAGCTGTACTGAATTCTATCCTGGTTCCCAAAGTTTCATGCAACTGCTTCCAGAACTTTGAGGTAAACTGGGTTCCTCTATCTGATACGATACTCCTCGGAACTCCATGCAGACATACGATCCTAGTCATGTATATCTTTGCCAACTTAGCACTAGTGTAAGTGGTCTTTACCGGGATGAAATGAGCTACCTTCGGCAATCGATCAACTACAACCCAAATCGAGTCATAGCCTGAATGAGTCCTGGGTAATCCCGTGATAAAATCCATGTCTAACTTATCCCACTTCCATTCGGGTATCGACAATGGTTGTAACAATCCTGCTGGCTTCTGATGCTCTGCCTTTACTCTCTGACATACATCACAAACTGCTACATACTCTGCAATATCCTTCTTCATTCCGGTCCACCAGAAAATATCTTTCAAATCCAAATACATCTTGGTATTTCCTGGATGAATCGAATATGGTGAATCGTGTGCCTCTTGCAGTATCAACTTCCTAATCTCTGGGTCATTGGGCACGTAAACACGGTCTTCAAACCATAGGGTGTCGTGCTCATCCTCACGAAATCCTTTAGCCTTTCCTTTGCTCAGTTTCTCCTTAATAGAGGCAATATCCTTGTCAGTCTTCTGAGCTTCTCTGATTCTATCCATCAAAGTTGACTGAATCTCCAATGCTGCTACATAGCCTCTCGGAACTATTTCCAAACATAGTTCATGAAGACTTTCTGCTAACTCCCTTGGTATTTCTCCCGTCATTAATGTATTGACGTGGCTCTTACGGCTCAATGCGTCAGCTACTACATTAGCCTTTCTGGGATGGTAATGCAATCTCATATCATAATCCTTGATGAGCTCCAACCATCTCCTTTGTCTGAGGTTTAACTCCCTCTGCGTGAAAATGTACTTCAAACTCTTATGATCCGTATACACCTCGCAATGGTTTCCAATGAGGAAATGTCTCCATGTTTTCAATGCATGCACTACGGATGCTAACTCCAAATCATGCGTAGCATAATTCAACTCATGAGGCTTCAGTTGTCTTGAGGCATATGAAACAACTCTCCCTTCCTGCATAAGCACTGCTCCAAGTCCTCGACGTGAAGCGTTGCAATACACCTCATAGTCCTTGGTCTGATATGGCAAAATCAACACTGGTGAAGTAACCAAACGTTTCTTCAACTCCTGGAAACTAGCCTCACATTCCTCAGTCCATTTGAACTTGGTATCCTTCTTTAATAACTCCGTCATAGGCTTCGCAATCTTTGAGAAATTCTCAATGAATCTCCGGTAGTATCCTGCGAGTCCAAGAAAACTTCGGATCTCTCCAACCGTGGTTGGTGCTTCCCACTTGGTCACGGTATCAACTTTTGTGGAATCAACTGATATTCCTTCTCTGGATATAACGTGTCCGAGAAATCCTACTTCCTTCAGCCAAAACTCACATTTGCTGAACTTGGCATACAACTGATGTTCTCTGAGCCTTTCAAGTACCAATCGCAAATGTTCCTTATGCTCTTCTTCATTCTTTGAGTAAACCAGGATATCATCAATGAACACCACGACGAACTTATCCAAGAACTCCATAAACACTTTGTTCATCATGTTCATAAAATAGGCAGGTGCGTTAGTCAGACCAAATGACATAACGGTATACTCGTACAGCCCATACCTGGTGGTAAAAGTTGTCTTAGGAATATCCTGTTCTCGAATCTTCAACTGGTGGTATCCTGATCGCAGATCGATCTTGGAAAATACCTTAGCTCCTTGCAATCGATCAAACAGATCATTAATCATTGGTAGTGGATACTTGTTCTTGATCGTTACTTCATTCAATCATCGATAATCAACAACCATCCTTAACGATCCATCCTTCTTCTCTACTAGAAGTACTGGCGATCCCCAAGGCGAAGAACTTGGGCGAATATATCCTTTATCCAATAACTCCTTAATCTGCTTCTTAATTTCCACCAAATCCTTTGCTGGCATCCTATATGGTCTCTTCGATATTGGCCCGGTGCCTGGCAATAATTCAATCAAAAACACAATATCTCTATCCGGTGGCATGCCTGGCAACTCTTCTGGAAATACTTCAGGGAAATCCCTTACCACTGGTACTTCCTCCTGCACTACTCCTGTTAAACAATTTACTTGAGTCCTCTTGGGCACATGCCGGGATACATACTTGATCCTTCTCCCTTCTGGGGTGGTAAGCAAAATTGTCTTACTGGCGCAATCGATGTTTCCTCCGTACATCGACAGCCAATCCATACCCAGAATTACATCCAATCCTTGTGATTCCAAAATGATTAAATCTAAGGGAAACACATGTCTACCTATACTCAATGGCACTTGAAAACATCCTTGACTGGCCATATACTCCGTTCCTGGTGAGCTTACTAGCATAGGTGTTCTAAGAACCTTAGTGGGCAGGTTATACTTATCCACAAATCCCCTTGATATGTATGAATGCGATGCACCAGTATCAAAAAGAACGAGTGCAGTAAATGACTTAACCAAAAACTTACCGATGACGGCATCTGGCTGCTCTTCAACCTCCTCCACGTTTACGTGGTTCACCTATCCCCTGTTGAAAGGGTTCGGCTTCTTCCCAGAGCTTCCATTGCTATTTCCATTTTGTAATTCAGGACATTCATTTGCATAATGTCCTGTCTTCGAACACTTAAAGCAAGTGACTTGGCTCAGGTCCTTCTTGGCTGGGGTTGATGGGTTGGTGCGATTCTGGCCATTGCTTCCTCCATTCCCATTACCATTCCTTGTTCCATTGTGATTTGCGAGCTACTCCTCCATGGGTATGCTGAAAATGTCCTCCCGGTCTAGGGGTAAAACGTGGCTTCTGCTGAGCTCCTGAATTGTACTTCCCTTGTCCATACTTCCTCTTGCGATTCTCAATTTGCTGCTGCTTGCCTTCAATCATAAGAGCACGGTCTACCAACTCCTGGTAGTTGTTGAAGGTGGATACCATAAACTGCATGCTCAACTCATCATTCAGTCCTTCCAGAAACTTCTCCTGCTTAGCCGCATCCATAGCAACGTCATCTGGGGCATAACGTGCTAACTTACTAAAGTCCTCCACATACTGGCCTACTGTCCGTCCTCCTTGGCGCAAGTTGCGAAACTCACGCTTCTTCATGGCATGGCTCCTGCTGAAACATGGGAAGTACGAAAGGCCTGCTGAAACTGGCCCCATGTGACAGTGTCGACAGGGAAAGTGGCTGTGAAATTCTCCCATCATGATGCTGCGGGTCCTTCAAGCTGATGTGCGGAAAACTTCACATTCTCCGCATTCGTGCATCCTGCTGTGGTCAACTCTCTAGCTGTCTTGTGGAGCCAATCATCTGCTACTATCGGCTCGGTGCTACTGGAAAACACCGGCGGATTCAGCCTAAGAAATCGGGCTAAGTGATCAACAGGTGGTGGTGGTGGTGGTGGGTTGTTGTTGTTGTTCCCCTGGTTCTGATTCTGGACTAGCAACTGCATAAATGTGTTCTGTTGCTGGATCAACTGGGTGAGCTCCGATGGGAAGGTAAATCCGGGGTCACGTCTCGGAGGCATCTGAGGGTTTAGAAAAGATGAGATGTAAGAATATAGGGGGTCTAAAGAGAAAACACTACCCATATGCACATGAGGCAAAAGCAAAAAATTCACTTCATTCAATCAAACAAGGGCATATAATCGATCTAACTATCGCAAAAGTGCTCGGACTACTATATTTACATGGTTGACTACTACTACTGATGAGGTGGTCTACTAGAAATATTCTTTGGTTGCAGACTCCATGATATCTGCTCCAGCTTCATCAACATAGTCATCATCGCTTTCGTCTGGGTCCGAGTCTGTGTCGTCGATGATGATGTAGTCTTCCGGGCTAATCTCCTTGGGTTCTTCGTCTTCATCTACTGGTGTAGGGTCTCCCATAAATATCGCTAGCTTCATAGTTAGGTCGGCATTCTTATCCACCAATACTTCAATTTCCTCTTCATAATCTTCACGTGTAGCCTTGAGTTCTTCCTCCTGTTCCTTGATTCTTGTCCTTGCCTTCTTCAGATCTATCATGTCGGCGCACATCTGGTTCTCCTGTCGTCGAATGTGCTGGTTTAACTCCTGGATAAAAGCTGCAATTGATCTATCCTTCCTGGTGCTGATCATCTCCCAGTGCTCATTCGGCGCCCACAAATCTGGTAGATTGTATCCTTGAGATCATTGCGGTAGACTTCTCCAATGCGTCCCATGGCGATGTGAGCTGCCATGCTCTTTCCTAGACTCCAAGTTGGTGCATCAAAAGAAAACTCTATGGGCTCAGTGACTGGCATGAACGTCCTTCCTGGAACTTGAACTTGAATCATCCAGCGCTCTTCTTCAGGTAAAGTGGTGTTGTAGGTTCCGGTGAAGCTTGGTACTCCTATGTTCAGGTATCTAGTGACTTCCTTCAAGTGACGTCCAAAGGGTGTATCTTCATCCGGTTGCGTGAACTTGTTCCTTGCATCCGCCATCCTAAAAGAGTAGAAAATATGAGAGGTCAGATGAGAAGAGAGTGGATAGTGATCTAGGTGTTTTAGCTTAGTGATCGTGTCCTACAGTCAATGTGTGCTCTGATACCATCTCTGTAGCGACCAGACCTTAAACAGTCTGATCTCTGTGCTCCGGTGTCATCCCTGGATCAGTAATGCTGACACCACATAGTACTCGGAGGATTTATAACAGAGTAGCAATCACACACTTATTACATCGAGTGTCTCCATAGAGAATTTATTACAATAAATATGGCTTAAGGCCATCTAATAACGATAACAGCGGAAGGCTTGGAAGATAAGTGAGTCCATCAACTCCAACGGCATCACTGAGTATAGAACCACGACCTAAAAACTCCTTAATCGTCGTCTGAAAAGTCTGCAACATTAACGTTGCAGCCCGAAACAGGTCAGCACATGGAATATGCTGGCAAGGTAACACATAAAGAGTAATGGAATGAAACAGCTATACTATATGCATATTTGGCTGGTGGAAAGCTCTATGGTTACAGTTTTGCGTAAAGCCAATTTTTCCCTACTGCAAAGGAATAAATTTATTTAACTATCATGGTAGTTGTTAAACATTGAGAATGGTTGACAGCATCCTCAATCCCAATTAAAAATATCATTAACAAAACCCAACAAACTTAATTTAGAGTAACATGTTGAGATTCACATGATAATCCAAGTACTAGATACTCAAGATGTCCATAACCTGGGACACGGCTAACCATGATTAGTTTATTACACTCTACAGAGGTTTGCGCACTTTTCCCCACAAGACTCGATCGCCTCCGTTTGGTTTCTCGCACTACATGGTGTTTGAGAAGACGGATGACCGAGACATAGTCGTTCAGAAGCGCTAGCACCTTACGATGGATAGACCGTTACACCTACTTTCCCCTACATTTGCTAGTCTACCCTGTAAGAGTTCGCATGACTTATTCAACTATGCCAGAGCCCACAATGGCTTGTGGCTGCACACGAAAGTTTCTAGTATGAATAATCTCATGATCCCTTTGAGCCTGGGTGGCGGTCCAAAAGAAAACAGGCAAGTCCTGGACTACCCAGGTGCCTCAATCCACCCAGATGTGTGTTTAAGTTGCCACCTTAGATAAACCATTAATTAACAATACTCACATCTGTCATGGATATCACTCACCCAATCCACGTCTACTAGCATAGCATGGCACAATAAGCAAACGTAGAAGTAACTCCCAAAGGTTTGATATATAAACAGGTGATAGGTACTACCTCAACTACTTCCCATCCCACAATTTAATTAGATCCTAATCATGCAATGTTTGAGGATTGATCTAATGCAATAAAACTGGGTAGTAGAAAAGGTATGATCAAAGTGTTACTTGCCTTGCTGATGATCCGGGAAACCTAGCGATTCGAAGTAACAAGCGGCGCACTCCGGGTATTCTATCGCAAACAAACAAACAAGCATACAATAAGTATAAATCTAATGAACGGGTAAAACTCGGATAAGAGATCTAACCAGAAGGTTCAACTTAAGAACTCCGGTTGGCAAAAAGAATCAAATCGAACAAAGCAACGAAAATCAAACGGCGAAAGAAAACAACTTCGTTCTACTAATCTGGATCTAAGTCAAATTTTACAGTAGCAAAAACGTGTTTAAGTTGGTTAAACGGATAGAGGGTTTCGAGACGAGACTCTAGGCGCTTGAATCGCCTGATTCTGATAAACGAGCGAAAAGTTATACTAAAACGAAAATCGGATCAGGAATCGCGATCAGAAAAATCGCAGATTTAATCCGAGAAAAAGAAAAACGACGAACGTTCGTTAGAACGAACGAACGGACGAACGCTCGCTAATTAAATAAATCGGAAAAACGATCTATTTAAATAAACCGAAACTAAAAAAACCGATGGTTTTTCGAAAAAAATAAAAATAAAAATAAAATAAAAAAACCGGCGCAGAAATCGAGGCAACCTCGGGCGGCGTGCGGCGGGCGGCGGCGGCACTGGGGGCTGGGGCGGCTCGGGCTAGGGTTTGGCTCAGCTGGGCCTCCCCCCCGGCTTATAAAGCCTAGCGGGCCGGGAGTCCGGGTCGGACACGGCCCCTAGGTCGGTTCGTTTTTTTTTAATAATTACGCGCAAATAAAAAGAAATACTAAACGGACTCCAAAAATCCCGAAATAAATTTTCCCGGGCTTCTAAAATCAAGCCGCACAAGGTGAACATTTATTTGGGGCCTAAATGCAATTTTGAAAAACGCACATTTTTCCTAAACTCAAATAAAATAACGAAAAACTCCAAAATAAAATCTTATTTGATTTTATTATTAAATCCTCAATATTTCTTTATTTTGGGAAAGTCATTTTATTCCCTCTCTCATATTTTTGTAATAGAAATAATTGACGATAAAATAACAAAAATCAAATGATCCTATTCTCAAAATTTGAGAAAACTCGAATATGAAAATAACGAAATCCCCAACTCTCTCCGTGGGTCCTTGAGTTGCGTGGAAATTTCTAGGATCAACCAAAATGCAAAATAAAATATGATATGCATAGATGATCTAATGTATAACATTCCAA
This sequence comes from Triticum urartu, assembly GCF_003073215.2. Classification (NCBI taxonomy): domain Eukaryota; kingdom Viridiplantae; phylum Streptophyta; class Magnoliopsida; order Poales; family Poaceae; genus Triticum; species Triticum urartu. The sequence goes on along the minus strand of NC_053026.1, from coordinate 462,002,583 downwards.
ATTGAAAATTTGGGATGTTACAATCCGCCCTGCGGGTTGATACGGAGGAACTCCTCCTCTTCTCCCTTGTACAAAGTAGACAAGATCTTTATTAGATCAGCAGCCGATCCCGGCCCTTTGCGACCATGGCGGGTGGCGTCATCCTCCCCGTTGAAGTCCCACATGGGATGGCCTCTGTACTGGAGCGGCTGCACCCCCCGCATAATGCATATATCCATGACCTCGATCATGGTCAATCCGGATCGAGCTAAAGAGCTTATCCGGCTCATCAGATAAAGAATGTCCCGGTCGTCTTCCTCCAGGGGGCTCCGTGGACGCCAGCTCTGGCGCTTCTCCAAAGGGGCGTTGTCAAACTCCGGAAGGCCGATCCGAATAGGGTCCGGAAGGGGGACATCTTCTATATAAAACCATTCTGAAGGTCAGTCTTCAGACGTCTTCTTCGGGGTCCCGGATAGATATCCGGTTCCAGCGATACGCCACACTTCGGCCCCGCCCACTTGATATATAGATCCCTTCTTAGAACGGGGCACAAGGCAGAACAGCTTCTTCCACAGAGCGAAATGAGCCTCATAGCCCAAAAATAACTCGCAAAGGGCTACGAATCCCGCGATGTGCAGCAGGGAGGCAGGCGTAAGGTTGTGCAGCTGGAGGCCATAGAACTCCAGAAGCCCTCGGAGAAACGGATGGATTGGGAATCCGAGCCCTCTTACCAAATAAGGGACAAGGCATACCCGCTCTCCCTTGGAGGGATTGGGACAGCTCTCCGCTTGCTCTCCGCCATTATAAGTGGCAAGCCCGGCTCGAACCGGGACCAGGTACGCTGGGGGAAGAAATCCCTTGGACTAAAGCATCACCAATTTGCTGTGCGGGATGGAACATCTCTCCCAATCTCCAGGCTTGGAACTAGGCGTGCGAGAGGAGGAGCTGCGTCGACCGGCCATGGTGGAATGGATCTCTGTCGGGTACGCTCTGATGAAGACTCGGCAAGGGAGGATGATGTGATTTGGATCTGAATCCTCGTCTTTTTAAATAGACGGCTCATTTACATAGCTAGGGGGTAAATGTGAAAACACCCTGGCTCTTCACATTCGCTCGACACCTAGAAAGTAGCCATTATTGGGCATAGAAGCCAAGAAGTACAAACCATCACAAGGAACCGAACATTATTTCGACAGGTACACAGAATTTGAAGAGGAACCCGCCTTGCAATGCGAGGATAATACTGCGCGCCGGACTCGTCGTCATTGAAGCCTGGTTCGGGGGCTACTGAGGGAGTCCTGGATTAGGGGGTCTTCGGACAGCCGGACTATCTCCATTGGCCGGACTGTTAGACTATGAAGATGCAAGATTGAAGACTTCGTCTCGTGTCCGGATGGAACTCTACTTGGCGTGGAAGGCAAGCTAGGCAATACGTATATGGATATCTCCTCCTTTGTAACCGACCTTGTGTAACCCTAACCCTCTTCGGTGTCTATATAAACCGGAGGGTTTTAGTCCGTAGGACGACAATCACAACATACAATCATACCGTAGGCTAGCTTCTAGGGTTTAGCCTCTCTGATCTCGTGGTAGATCTACTCTTGTAACATCCATATCTTCAATATTAATCAAGCAGGACGTAGGGTTTTACCTCCATCAAGAGGGCCCGAACCTGGGTAAAACTTTGTGTTCCTTGCCTCCTGTTACCATCCGGCATAGACGCACAGTTCGGGACCCCCTACCCGAGATCCGCCGGTTTTGACACCGACAAGGAGCAACACCAGATGTTATGAACATTGGCAGAGCAAAGCTAATGACTACTCGATAGTTCAGTGTCACATGCTTTATGGCTTAGAACCGAGACTTCAACGTCGTTTTGAATGTCATGGAGCATATGAGATGTTCCAGGATTTGAAGTTAATATTTCAAGCAAATGCTCGGATTGAGATATATGAAGTCTTCAATAAGTTATATAGCTGCAAGATGGAGGAGAATAGTTCTGTCAGTGACGTATACTCAAAATGTCTGGGTGGTGTCATAATCCACTTGACTCAACTGGAGTAATCTTCTGATGATAGTGTCATTGACAGAGTCTTCATCACTGACACCAAGCTACAAGAGCTTCGATGATAAACTATAATATGCCAAGGATGAAAAGCAATTCCCGAGCTCTCGCAATGTCTAAAGGCTGCAGAGGTAGAAATTAAGAAGGAGCATCAAGTGTTGATGGTCAACAAGACCACCAGTTTCAAGAAAAAGGGTAAAAGGAAAGAAAGGAAAACTTCCAAAGAACAGCAAGAAGTTGCTGCTCAAGTGAAGAGCCGAGTCTGGACCTAAGCCTGAGACTGAGGTGCTTCTACTGCAAAGGACTGGTCATGGAAGCGGAACTGCCCCAAGTATTTGGCGGAGAAGAAGGATGGCAAGTGAAAGGTATATTTGATATACATGTTATTGATGTTGTACTTATTAATGCTTCGCAGTAGCACTGGGTATTTGATACTGGTTTCTGTGCTAATATTTGCAAACTCAAATAGGGGCTACTGGATTTAAGCGAAGAATTGCCTAAGAAGAGGTGACGATGCGGGTGGGAAATGGTTCCAAAGTCGATGTGATCGCCGTCGGCACGCTAACTCTACATCTACCTTCGGGATTAGTTCTAAACCTAAATAGCTGTTATTTGGTGCCAGCATTGAGTATGAACATTATATCTGAATCTTGTTTGATGTGAGATGGTTATTCATTTAAATCAGAGAATAATGGTTGTTCTATTTATATGAGTAATATCTTTTATGGTCATGCACCCTTAATGAGTGGTCTATTTTCACTAAATCTTGATAGTAGTGATGCACATGTTCATAGTATTGAAGCCAAAAGATATAAGTTTAATAATTATAGTGCAACTTATTTGTGGCACTGCCGTTTAGGTCATATTGGTGTAAAGCACATGAAGAAATTCCATGTTGATGGAGTTTTGAAATCACTTGATGTTTGTGAACCATGCCTCATGGGCAAGATGACTAAGACTCTATTCTCCGGAACAATGGAGCGAGCAACAGACTTGTTGGAAATAATACATACTGATGTATGCGGTCCGATGAGTGTTGATGCTCGTGGCGGGTATCGTTATTTTCTTACCTTCACAGATGATTTGAGCAGATATGGGTATATCTACTTGATGAAACATAAGTCTGAAACATTTGAAAAGTTCAAAGAATTTTAGAGTGAAGTGGAAAATCATCGTAACAAGAAAATTAAGTTTCTATGATCTGATCGTGGAGGAGAATATTTGAGTTACGTTTTTGGTCTTCATTTGAAACAATGCGGAATAGTTTCGCAACTCACGCCACCTTGAACACCACATCGTAATGGTGTGTCCAAACGTCGTAACCACACTTTATTAGATACAGTGCGATCTGTGATGTCTCTCATTTATGAACTGTGATTTGGCAAGAAACCCAAGTTGTCGTTTCTTAATGTTTGGGGCTACGATGCCTATGTGAAAAAGCTTCAACCTGATAAGCTCGAACCCAAATCAGAGAAACGTATCTTCATAGGATACCCAAAGGAGACTGTTGGGTACACCATCTATCACAGATCTGAAGGCAAGATATTCGTTGCTAAGAATGGATCCTTTCTAGAGAAGGAGTTTCTCTCAAAAGAAGTGAGTGGGAGGAAAGTAGAACTTGACCAGGTAATTGTACCTGCTCCCTTATTGGAAAGTAGTTCATCACAGAAATCAGTTCCAATGATTCCTACACCAGTAAGTGAGGAAGCTAATGATGATGATCATGAAACTTCTGATCAAGTTACTACCGAACCCTGTAGGTCAACCAGAGTAAGATCCGCACCAGAGTGGTACGGTAATCCTGTTCTGGAGGTCATGTTACTTGACCATGACGAACCTACAAACTATGAGGAAGCGATGATGAGCCCAGATTCCGCAAAATGGCTTGAGGCCATGAAATCTGAGATGGGATCCATGTATGAGAACAAAGTGTGGACTTTGGTTGATTTGCCCGATGATCGTCAAGCCATAGAGAATAAATGGATCTTTAAGAAGAAGATTGACGCTGACGGAAATATTACTGTCTACAAAGCTCGACTTGTCGCGAAAGGTTTTCGACAAGTTCAAGGAGTTGACTACGATGAGGCCTTCTCACCCGTAGCGATGCTTAAGTCCATCCGAATCATGTTATCAATTGCCGCATTTTATGATTATGAAATTTGGTAAATGGATGTCAAAACTGCATTCCTTAATGGATATCTTAAAGAAGAGTTGTATATGATGCAACGAGAAGGTTTTGTCGGTCCAAAAGGTGCTGACAAAGTGTGCAAGCTCCAGCGATCCATTTATGGACTGGTGCAAGCCTCTCGGAGTTGGAATATACGCTTTGATAGTGTGATCAAAGCATATTGTTTTATGCAGACTTTTGGAGAAGTCTGTATTTACAAGAAAGTGAGTGGGAGCTCTGTAGCATTTCTGATATTATTTGTGGATGACATATTGCTGATCGGAAATGATACTGAATTTCTGAATAGCATAAAAGGATACTTGAATAAGAATTTTTCAATGAAAGACCTCAGTGAAGATGCTTATATATTGGGCATAAAGATCTATAGAGATAGATCAAGACGCTTAATTGGACTTTCACAAAGCACATACCTCGATAAAGTTTTGAAGAAGTTCAAAATGGATCAAGCAAAGAAAGGGTTCTTGCATGTGTTACAAGGTGTGAAGTTGAGTCAGACTCAATGCCCGACCACTGCAGAAGATAGAGAGAAAATGAAAGTCATTCCCTATGTTTCAGCCATAGGTTCTATCATGTATGCAATGCTGTGTACCAGACCTGATGTGTGTCTTACTATTAGTTTAGCAGGGAGGTACCAAAGTAATCCAGGAGTGGATCACTGGACAGCGATCAAGAATATCCTAAAATACCTGAAAAGGACTAAGGTTACGTCGATGCAAACTTTGACACTGATCCGGATGACTCTAAGTCACAAACCGAATACGTATTTTTATTAAATGGTGGAGCTGTCAGTTGGTGTAGTTCCAAGCAGAGCGTATGTGGCGAGATCTACATGTGAAGCGGAGTACATAGCTGCTTCGGAAGCAGCAGCATGAAGGAGTCTGGATGAATGAGTTCATATCCGATCTAGGTGTCATACCTAGTGCATCGGGTCCAATGAGATCTTTTGTGACAATACTGGTGCAATTGCCTTGTCAAAGGAATCCAGATTTCACAAGAAAACCAAGCACATCAAAAGACGCTTCAATTCCATCCGCGATCAAGTCAAGGAGGGAGATATGGAGATTTGCAAGATACATACGGATATGAATGTTGCAGACCCGTTGACTAAGCCTCTGTCATGAGCAAAACATGATCAACACCAAGACTCCATGGGTGTTAGAATCATTACAATGTAATATAGATTATTGACTCTAGTGCAAGTGGGAGACTAAAGGAAATATGCCCTAGAGGCAATAATAAAGTTGTTATTTATATTTCCTTATATCATGACAAATGTTTATTATTCATGCTAGAATTGTATTAACCGGAAACTTAGTACATGTGTGAATACATAGACAAACCGAGTGTCACTAGTATGCCTCTACTTGACTAGCTCATTGATCAAAGATGGTTAAGTTTCCTAGCCATGGACAAAGAGTTGCTATTTGATAAATGGGATCACATCATTAGAGAATGATGTGATTGACTTGATCCATCCGTTAGCTTAGCTCTTTGATCGTTTAGTTTACTGCTATTGCTTTCTCCATAACTTATACATGTTCCTATGACTATGAGATTATGCAACTCCCGAATACCGGAGGAACACTTAGTGTGCTATCAAATGTCACAACGTAACTGGGTGACTATAAAGATGCTCTACAGGTGTCTCCGATGATGTTTGTTGAGTTGGCATAGATCGAGATTAGGATTTGTCACTCCGTGTATCGGAGAGGTATCTCTCGGCCCTCTCGGTAATGCACATCACTATAAGCCTTGCAAGCAATGTAACTAATGAGTTAGTTACGGGATGTAGCATTACAGAACGAGTAAAGAGACTTGCCGGTAACGAGATTGAACTAGGTATTGAGATACCGACGATCGGATCTCGGGCCAGTAACATACCGATGACAAAGGGAACAACGTATGTTCTTATGCGGTTTGACCGATAAAGATCTTCGTAGAATATGTAGGAAGCAATATGAGCATCCAAGTTCCGCTATTGGTTATTGACCGGAGACGAGTTTCGGTCATGTCTACATAGTTCTCGAACCTGTAGGGTTCGCACGCTTAACGTTCGGTGACGATCGGCATTATGAGTTTATGTGTTTTGATGTACCAAAGGTAGTTCGGAGTTCCGGATGTGATCACGGACATAACGAGGAGTCTCGAAATGGTCAAGATTGATATATTGGACGGCTATATTCGGACATCGGAAGTGTTCCGGGTGGTTTCGGATAAAACTGGAGTGCCCGAGGGTTACCGGACCCCCCCCCTCCGAGGAACTAATGGGCCTAGATGGGCCTTAGTAGAGAGAGAGGGGGCGGCCAGGGCAGGCAGCGCGCCCCCTCCCCTTGAGTCCGAATTGGACTAGGAGGGGGGCGGCGCCCCCCTTTTCCTTCCCCTCTCCCACTCCTTCCTTCCCCCTCCTAGTAGGACTAGGAAAGGATGAATCCTACTCCTACTAGGAGGAGGATTCCTCCCCTCCTTGGGCGCCCCAAGGGCCGTCCGGCCTCCCCCTTGCTCCTTTATATCCGGGGGTAGGGGGCATCCTAGAACACACAAGTTGACATTGTTTAGCCGTCTGTGGTGCCCCCCTTCACCATAATCCACCTCGGTCATATCCTTTGAAGTGCTTAGGCGAAGCCCTGCGCCGGTAGCTTCATCATCACCGTCATCACGCCGTCGTGCTGACGAAACTCTCCCTCGACACTCAGCTGGATCTAGAGTTCGCGGGACGTCACCGAGCTGAACGTGTGCAGATCGCGGAGGTGCCATATCTTCGGTGCTAGGATCGGTCGGATCGTGAAGACGTTCGACTACATAAACCGCATTGTCATAACGCTTCCGCTTACGGTCTACAAGGGTACGTGGACAACACTCTTCCATCTCGTTGCTATGCATCACCTAGATAGATCGTGCGTGTGTGTAGGATTTTTTTTTGAAATTACTGCGTTCCCCAACAGCTACACCCCGCTTCTCCCTCGTCGCTATTCAACCCATGTCCTCCGACCGCCTCTCCAGGTACCGTCCTCTACTGCTATACTCACCATGGGCGACAACTGTTTGATGAATTGCCGGAGCTAAAAAAGAGTTCCCTTCTTTTTTCTAGCAATGGATTTCGATTTGGAGTACATATACGAGCAGTATTTTGAGTCGTCTGACGGCTCGTCGGACAAGGAGGAGTACTCCGATGAGACGGTGATGCTGCAGGCGGTCCTTGAAGACGCGGAGGACGCGGCCGACGACTTCCCAATGGAGGATGTTGCGGACGACGAACCGACGCCATCCTCCTCCTTCGCGCTACCCTCCTCCTCCTCCGCGCGATCCTCGCCGGTGCATTGCACCATGACCATCGGCAAGGCCCATGCGCATTACATGTACATGGTGCGGGAGGAGCAGTTCCAGGAGGCGCAGGCCGCCGCTGCCTAGAACAACCACCTCCTTTGCGCAGTCGCTGCAAGGATGGTGCCAGACACAGGTGACGGGCGTTGGTGTCAAGCTCAAAGGTTTTTTCGGTCTTATTTGTAATTTTACTTATTGGCTGATGTTCTTTTTACAAAGGCTAGCATTTCGCTGTCTTTTAAGTTTTAACAGATTGGTATGTATGTGGTTTATACTATGATCTTTATGGTATAATGAGACACGTATTATCATGAAAAAATGTTTAATTAGACTGCTTGGTAGGGTATCCTCGTATTAGGGATGAGAAGGCCCACGAGTTGGATGATTTAAGAATTACTGTCAATTAGACTCGGTCGCAAAATCCCTCCCCACCCTAGCGTGTAGTTTCCTGCAATTGTCATTTTTCAAACTGTCGCGGTCAGTCTTCAGTATGTCTAAAGTGCGAACTAAGCGTAATTCGGATGGTTAGGTTCGTTGTGGTGGAACCAAATCTATCAGGGTTCAAGTCTTAGATTTGGTATTGGTGGTCGTACTTTTCTCGATTTAGGGCATGTACAATGGTGGCATATAGATACATATACCCCATGACAAAAAGTAATTTGAGGCACTTATATTAATTTTTTCTCCTCAATGCAAGCTATCACTAGTGGGCATCATTAAAAAAATAGAAAATAAAGACTCTAGTACACATGCATCTCTACTTTTCACTCCAACCTTTTCAGATTTTGTCACCGGACCACACTTTTTCTCTTCAAGCACCCGCCTTCTAGAGAGGATCCCGCTTCCCTATCCGAACCTACTTTACGTTATATCCGATCCTACATGGCATGCGAGGCATCACCTTTGAGGCTATGCATTGTACATGCCCTTAGCGTAACTCAAATGGTTAGGTTCCTTATGATGAAACCAATCCACCAGGGTTCAAGTCCTAGATTTGGCATTAGTAGTCGTACTTTTCTCAATTTATTTCAAGGGCTATGTACGTTCAGTGGGAGCAGAGGTGGAGTATGTATCTGTACTGTGTTAAAAAACATTATGTTTTACGAAAAAAAATACATACTCACCTTCTGGAAGAGCTTCCTGATTTGTAATTTACTTGTATATATGGGAGTGTGTGTTCACAATAGGAAAAATTCTGTACTTCGTTTCATTTTCCCCAACTGATTTGGGTCTCCTTTTGGAAAAACTACTAAATACTGCAGTTGAGAAAAATAAGATAGTGACTTGAATTTGGGGCTTTCAGATTGTTCTAGTTCATCTGCTAACTACTTACTAAACCGTGCAATTAGTAGGATTTTATTATATACTACCCCGTCCCAAGATAAGAATTTTGGGATGGAGGGAGTATATGATAAGTCGATGATATCCTACTCATTTACTTCTTGTCCTCCTGCAAACCTGGAAACTCAACAGGGTGAGGCAAGAACAACCAACTCCCCGTGTTGCAAGTAAAAGGTGTTGCAATTAAAACCACGCGAATAACTTATTCACCGAGACGAAGATAGTATTATAGTTGCAAGTACAAGTCGCTGAACCATTTTATTTATTAACCAAATCCCCAAGTAAAAGTGGAAGAAGGAAAAAAAACAAAACTTATGCACCTTACAACATCTTTGAATCAGGTGCATATTATCCAAAACACCAGACGAAACTAGGCCAAGCTTTTGAGACTCCAAATTGTGAAGTAGCCTAGCACAGCCCGTTCCAAGTGACTCACTGAAGAAAATGGTGAAGTCTAGATTTGGTCCCTTAACTTCGAAACCGGACAACTTGCACCCCCAACTAACGAAACCGGACAAGGTTCGTCCCTGGTCTTGATTTTGACCGGTTTTGGTGCTGACTGACCCTAGTTTTGACCGGTGTTGACTCAAATTTTCGCGTAATTTTTTCATATCCATGAATTTTTTTAAATTCACATACTCTTTTCAAATCCACATAGTTTTTTCAAGGTCGCACATTTTTTTCAAAAATAAACATACCTTTTTCAAATCCTTGAACTATTTTGAAATTTGTGTACTTTTTTCAAATCCATGATTTTTTTTAATTTGCGTACTTTTTTCAAATCAGTGTATTCTTTCAAGTTCGTGTAATTTTATCAAATTCAAGTGTTTTTTTCAAATCCATGAAGTGTTTTTTAAATTCACGAACTTGTTTCAAATCCGCATACTTTTTAAAGTTCATGTATTTTTTTCAAATCCATGTTCCTTTTCCAATCCATGAACTTTGTTTGAAATTCAGATACTTGTTTCTAGTTGACATAATTATTCAAATCCACACTTTTTTCTAATTTGCATAAAAGAAATTCAAATCCACGTACGTTTTCAAGTTTGCATAAAACTTTCAAATCCAAAAAAATGTACGCAAATATGAATAAGTACGTCAATTTTAAAAAAATACATGAATTTGAAAAAACCACATGAACTTTAAAAACGCACGTGGATTTAAAAAAGTACGTGAACTTGGAAAAAGTGCGCGGATTTGGAAAAAGTACCCGAATTTGAAAACATTAAGCGGAATTGGAAAAGGTACACGAATTTGAGTCAGCACGGTCAAAAGCCGGGTGTGACAGCACCAAAACCGGTCAAAACCGTGACCAGGGATGAATTTTGTCCGGTTTCAGTAGTTAAGGATGCAAGTTGTCCGGTTTTGGAGTTGAGGGACCAAATCTAAACTTCGCCAAGAATTGAGGGATGAAAAGTATAATTTTCTCAAAAAAAAAACTGCTAGTCTAAGTCCTAATTATCCTATCTTTCACATGAGCATTTGCACAGTGGACCTATCTAATTATTCACAAGGTTTTCTTGTAAAACCACCCCAGCAAAGACACCAGTGTTTCAGGTCTCCTTTTGTACCTGCACCAACAAAATAGCACATGTTTCAGTCCTATAATTGCCCTTGTAACTCTACCAACCGGTTCAGAGAAAGTGTTTAGAAGTTACAGATGACATGGTTTCTTTGTCCATATGTATACTACTCCGTATATGTTTATCGGATTTATTCTGTACTAATGTCTCTCCAAAGCAGCTGCTCCGTTTGTCTAGAAGACCTCGGAGTGATGACTAACCTAACACTGTCATGCTCTACATCAAGTTTCAGATAATCTGTCTTTGCCTTTCAACTTGAACAAAATTTCATTTGTTTAAAATAGCGGATCAGATAAGGCCCTATCAAACTATATGATCGTTTAAATTAACCAGAATTGCAGACATGGTAGGAAGAATTTTACTTAATATATCCATGGGTAAAAGTTGGTGAATTTTTTTTTTGATTGGGAGCGAAGAAGTGGAAGATCATACGGTGGGACGGTAGTCGGAGGTGTTGGTGGGGCTGACAGAACATGAGGATCGGAAGGCGTCAATGTGAGCCTGGCACTTGGCGCGATCACCCTTGTTCTCTTCCAGGCACTTGCGCAATGCCTCCACGTCGCACCCTGGAGCCGCCTTCTTCTCATCTCCCCGTCTACCACCAGCACCATTTGCTACCACAGCCGCCGCTGCCCAACCTTGAGTTATCATCACGGATCAGAAGGACCAGTCTGTACCCACCCTGTGATAATCAAAAGGTAAACACAATTATTTAAATGTTGAATGTACTTTTGGCATATTTAAGATTCAGAAGTTGCTCCTCTGGGTCTCTCAGTAACCAACATGCATCTGCCTTAATCTATGGTTATCCCTGATGGAGCAAACGATCTGGAATGCATATGCACTAAAATCTGACCCCTGATCAAGAATTTGACTAATAAAGACACAAAATAGAAGGTCGCTACTCCCTCGTCCTAATTATAAGATGTTCCAAAACAATTCTGATTCGGATGTATATAGATGCATTTTAGTGTGTTTGTTCACTCATTTCAGTCCGTATGTAGTCCATATTGAAATATCCAAAACATCTTATAATTTACTCCCTCCGTCCCCAAATATAAGTCTTTCTAGAGATTCCACCAAGTGACTACATACGGAGCAAAATGAGTGAATCTACACTCTAAAATATGTCTACATATATCCGTATGTTGTATTCCATTTGAAATGTCTAAAAAGACTTATATTTAGGAATGGAGGAAGTAGAACGGAGGGAGTACATCATGCCATTTTATCTGCTTATCCACTAGTTTGTACTCTTTATGTTGAAAATCTCATCTAATCCAACTTCTAAAACTCCATTGTGTCTTAATGGCAGAAAAGACTGAAGACCATTAAAAGTTTAAAAATCTTGATGTTAAGTTTTTATCTCATTCAGGAAGATGTTAAAGGTTAGACGAGTCTGACAACAGATTTTAACATTTACACAGTTACACAGGAACTAAGCACAAACTGAGTTATGGTGGGCTTTCTAGACATCACGAGTAGCTTAATCTGCATTGGTATGATGTACACTAACATTAACGAATATTCGTAATTGTGCATATGTATCCAGTTGAGATCATTGTCTGGAAGAAACTGGCTGCTGCTGTGCTTGTAAACCCATCTTCAGTAAAGATTACCATCAATCATAAATCCCTGATAATTTTATTTACCAACTTACGGGCTACAAATTTGAAGAAGATACTCTCACATTTAGTTTCACCAACTGACGCGAGCCACTGAGATGTGTTAAATTTGTCATTTTATTAGTACCGTCCCACTACAGCTAACTCACGGTTATGTATCTTTATCATGGCGAGTTACATAAGTGACCTTCACTGGATAAAAGAAATGTCAGCTGAGTAAGAACTCCCTCCGTTCTAAAATAGATGACTCAATTTTAATACAAAGTTAGTACAAAATTGGGTCATCTATTTTGGAACAGAGGGAGTACTATTTTAATTTTCAATCTCTTAATGCCCCGGCTTCTCCGGCGAGGCATAGCCTCTCCCCGCTCTACCTCCCTGTTCCCCGGGGGAAAGCTCCCCCCTATACCTGCGCCCCTCTAACCCTAGATGAATCTGCCGAGGCCAACGTATATAAACTGGTGGGATTCCTAGTCGCTGGGTGATGCAGGACTAAAAGATGTCGCCGTGTTACCTGAGTGAACGCCCAGCTCCGCCGCGCACTGGTCTCCCTTCCTCCCCTTCCTCCTCCTGATCTCCGGCGGCAGCAGAGGACGAGGGGCCGATGCGTTTCGGGGATGCGGCTTTAAAAAAAATTAAAAAAATTGAGGATCATGCGGCTTTAGTTTTGAGCGCCTGCGCTCGCTTGGGCTGGGCTCAGGCGTCCGTGTCCTCTCCTCTCACTGTATGGGCCTCCAACGGGCGAACGGGCCATGCCCGACGGACGGACCGCACCTCGGGCGGTGCCGACACGCTACGCTACGCGCCCCCAGGGAAGCACACAGAGCGTGGAACCTGCGAAGGAAACGTGGAGCTACGCGTCCCCCAGCAAAGGCACACGAGGAGGCGGCTAAAGCTGAGCCGTCCATGTCCTTCGCTCCTCTTTTTCGTCCCCCTCCTCCACCCGACTCGGCGATATTTCCCCCTCCGCCCGTTCCTCTCCGGGGTCCGGAGGTCCCCTGGAGCCGGGAGACCCCGAGGAGCCACGCCCCCCTCCCGGCCTCCTCCCCGCTCCGGTGCGTGATACCGTGCTTCCTGCCGAATCTCGGGCTCGGTTTCTTGTATTTCTGGCCGGCGTGCTAGCTCTGCTTCGGTTAGGAAAATAGGAACCTAGGAAAGATGCTCTCGACATTTTTTTTGCTGATCCGTGTGTGGGTGAATCTTGGCACGGTTGCCGCTTCGGTTGTAGAGTATCAGTTTCTGTGCAAGATAAGCTGTTGGTGTTCTTGTTGGTTGGTCGGTCGGTCGTTTGCTTTCATCCACCAAATTAATGCTCTCCAGTTCATCATGGGGACGGCTGATTCTTGATCGGCCTTCTTTTGCCGTATGACCGACTGACTGACCAAGATGATCTTCTTGGCTAGCCCATGTAGTCTTCTCCTGTTGGTGACTGTATATAACCTAGTAGCACTCAGACAATTCTGAACCCTTTCGAGATTGATTGATGGTGCAAAAGATTGTTTATTCTTTGTTGTGTCTGCTTTGTTCGTTAGTACTGGTAGTGCTTGTGCACTACTTTGTCTCTCATATACAGATGACAATTTTAGCGAAGGGGTTTCACAACTAATTGCATATTCCTCTGTCTGCCGTTGATCTGAAACATTTCTGTTTTCGTGTCAAATAGAATACACAGCTACTAACTTTGTTGCGCTCTGTATCTGTGGAGAATATTGTGTTTCTCAGATTCCATAGTCTTTAACAATTTATATATTTATGGTACATTGGAATTTTTTTTTTTCGGGTGATGGTACATTGGAATTTAGCAGTGAGTTATTGTATTACTGCTCATGAGAAGCACAATTTTGTTGCTGGTGTTTGTTTATGCACGTTTTGGGGCACTTTATCACAATTCTCTCTGTTCTGGTCTTTAAAATCATTCTCTTGTTCCAAAACTATGTGGTTATTACTCCCATTGAAATAAAACCACAACAATTATTATGGATCGGAGGGATTAGTATTTCTTGTTGCTGGACTGACAATGGAAACAGAAACACTTAGTCTTTTGGTTTTCTGTTTGATAGCCTTATGACGGACAGAGGTGATGGACCAATTGGTAGTCTCCCTGAACATCTCCTTGTAGAAATATTGACTCGGTTACCAACCCACGAGTGGGTCCAAATATCATGTGTCAGCAAGCACTGGGCAAGCATGTTCCGAGGAGAATACTTGTGGCAAACCGCTATTGCAAGGAAATGGCCATCCGCTGGTTTCCGGAAACGCTGGCCTGGGCCAATTCCCAGAGGCTCTGCTAGGAGGTGAGCTTCCAAAGTCTGATATTGTCCTGTCTTCTCCATCATATGATGTTTTTGAAGAATAAAAAAGATTGTCACTTCCTACTATACCTGCAGTATGATTGATTGCTTGTATCTTGTATCAGTTTGGAAAATGTAAAAATAAAATAGAAGTCTCACTTACTACAGTGCATCCAGTATCAATTTAGTCTTATATTACTGCATCTTGTAAACAACATTGTTGTTGGATATACTCTAAACATTTCACTTTGAACTGAACTATGTCTGAAGAAGGGCAAATAATTTGTTTCTCGTATACATACTCACTAGGTCATTATATCAAAGCCATGGAAGTGTAGCTCTCTTTTGTGCCATCCAGCATTTCAAAATCCAATTAAAAATATGAAATGAATCATTTACAGAAGATTCCAAGCACTTTATGTCAGCGAGAACCTTGTACCATCTGGTGGGGAGATTGACGAGCTTGTTGGTCACACATATCTCTATTTAAAAGAACAGCTTGAGCGTGTTGCCATTCCTCCATCCAGCATACTTCATGGCACCATCATTGGTGAGTTGTGTGTTTAAAATGTCAGTCCAAGCATAAAGTTTTTTTACTAGCTTCAGTGCCAACATATTTTAGTTCTGGAGGTCATTAACATTTTCCGAAGATACTAGAACTAAATGTCGGGCAACTAAATCATGTCATATATGGGAGAATTGGGATGCTAATACCTGTATGGCTTTATGAGGAACAAATATTGGATACTATACTGTTGAAAGGAAACTTTACTTGGAATTCTCGGCTGCATCAAGTTGAAAGCTTGGAAAACTATGTAGCACTCCTCTGTACGAGTAAAAGAATCATGTTTTCATATACTATAAGATTCATGTATTGCTTCACACTAGGATTGCTGATACCTCCCATATACTAAAAGGTTGCTCCTTCTCATCTTCTGTACAGATCAGTTCATTGCTTGTGGTAGGACAGGAGAAAAGGCCCATGAACTTGCTTCAAATATATGGATTGCAGTCATTGACAATTTGGAAGAAAACCAGCAGACATTCATGCTCTTAAAACACCTAGCGCAAGAAGGAGATGTAAGAACTCTTCTGAATATGTTTGTTAATTCTCAGAGCAGCAAATAGAAAGTATATTTCCTCGAAAAAAAGTATACTTACTTTCATGTGCCAGTAGAACATCCATTTCTTTGAATGCAAGTAAATACCCCAAATTCCGGGAAAAAAAACTCATGAAATTATCTGGCTGCATTTTCATCAATGCCTGGGTAAATATACATAACTTCCGATTGAATCTTGGGTATGCAGAGTACAGTACTTGCTGATATGAGTGTTTCATGTTCCATTTGCAGTTTTTCCTTCCATTTCCATATTCGAGGTCGTATAAAGTACTGTGGAGGGTGTTTGACAAGCTGTTCACCGACTTCCGTGACTGTTTCAGCGGGGGAGATTACCATGACGCGCTAGCGGGTGCCAAGTCTAGGTTTCAGCCAGTACCTTCTTCATGGCTTGGACATTAGCACACAGCTGTTGTTCTTATTGTGAGTTGTACAATATCTTAGATGTAGCTGCTATACTTCCCCGAGTGAAAAAGTGGATGCCAAAGAATGGCAATTCCACTGGGATGACATTTATATGTTTGGTGACTTGACCGACAATTTCAAGAACGCCAAAATATATGCGATTGTTT